>NC_069500.1:375858005-376158005 GCF_027579735.1 Bombina bombina
GACAATACATTTTATCATGGGAGATTTTGTTATTAGGGTACACTGAAGCTAGAAGAAGGTCATAATTAAACTAAAAGATATATATTAATAAAACAAGCATGTTTTTAAAAGAAGATGGTTTTGTTAATATAAAGCCTTTCAATCAGTGGTTTTGTTTGTGTAACCCTAAAGGCTGCCATGGTCCTCCTTCATGCCAATATGTGTAGTCGGGTCCAAGGTAAGGTCCTTGATTATGTTTTGGCATTACTTTCCTTCTACCAATTCTCATAACTTCTAGCAGCTAATAGGAAACTCGGCAGTATTAAAGAAAAATCCCTTAAACCCTTGTTTCAGTTAGTTGACAACATAAGGCTCTGTGAAGGCAGTTGGAACATGTTTCTCTTCTCTATATTCTTACTGCAAATTAGCCATTTACTGACAAAACTCCCAATGAAATGTTTAAAAAGGTTGGTGGAAGAAGTTGAGGATGACGAAGAAGGGTGCTCCAAGCGAAATAAGATTAAAGATGTTTGTGACAATTTAATGAATCTTAAATCTCTCCAAATACACACTGAATAACAGAGAAGTTTATAAGACTAACATTTGCACCTTCCAGGTCTGTTTATTAATGGATGTGAGCAGGTTTATCAACTGACTTTAAAGAGGCATCTTTTAAAAAATAAACAGTAGTTGTTATAAATTAGTATCTCTCAATTAACCTAACATAGAAATTCTAATACTTGATTCAGCAACAGCTCAAGTGGCTTGTTCTATGTGCCGTTACCCCCTAGGAGTGGCTTCTTTTAGCCCAATTGTGCTATTGATAGAAAATCACTTTCCTGATGTATATCAGTCTGCATCTCAGTGATGAGGCGCAAAGGAGGCAAAATTGATAAGCTGCTGTATATATCTTGCTAGGTTTTACTGTTGCTGCCTTCATAAGGAAAATCATCACTCTATAAACTTCAATGAAGCCAAGTTAATAAAACACTTGTACAAAAATGTCTTGTGGTCTTGTTTACCGTTACATTGCTGAGCGCAGTTAACAACGGAATCTTTAATGCATTGAAGATTGCATAGAAACTTAAAATCACTTATAGTTAAGCAAACTCACTGATCCCCATTGCCTTTTGCTTCCACTTACTCAAAGATCATGTATTGCACCTTGAATATGCCAGCTATTTAAACATCCTGGGGCGCGATCCGATATAGATCGCAGTTTGCGGCGCAAGCGAGGGAACCCGCGTCGCCCGCAGTTTCAGCTCGCAACTCGAGCTATCCCATAAATGTCGCCGTCAGATGCTAACGTGCCGTAAGTCTGACAAACCAGCGATGTCCAGAAATCTGCGCAAGTACAAATTTCTGGCGTCGCCAGTGACTTGCGGCACGTTAGAAACTACCGGCACCTACAAAACCTGACTAAAGTCTAAATCACCCGCACTGTCTAAAACGCCTCCCTAACATAGCCCGACACGTCTAACACGCCTCCCTAACATAGCCCGACACGTCTAACCCTCTATCCGCTATCCCCCCTCTCTATCCTAACAATAAAATATGTATTAACCCCTAAACCGCCGCTCCCAAACCCCGCCGCAACCTAATAAAGTTATTAACCCCTAAACCGCCGCCAGCTATATTAAATCTATAACCCCCTAAAGTGAGCCGCTAACACCGCCGCCATCTACCTTACCTACCCCCTAAAGTGAGCCCCTACCCCGCCGCTATTTTAAAATTATTAACCCCTAATCTAATCCCCCTACCCCGCCACCATCTATATTAAAATATTTAACCCCTAAAATACTAAACTATCCCTACCACTAAACCTAAGTCTAACCCTACAAATAGCCCTGAAAAGGGCTTTTTGCGTGGCATTGCCCCAAAGTAACAGCTCTTTTGCCAGCCCTTAAAAGGGCTTTTTGCGGGGCATGCCCCAAAGTAACAGCTCTTTTGCCAGCCCTTAAAAGGGCTTTTGGCGGGGCTTTGTCACAAAGTAAACTGCTCTTTTGCCTACAATCTACATCCCCCTACACCGAGGCCACCTATAATAAATGTATTAACCCCTAATCTAATCCCCCTACACCGCCGCCAGCTATATTAACTATATTAACCCTAATTATATTAGGGTTAATATAGTTAATATAGTTATTATATTAGATATATTAACTATATTAACCCTAATTATATTAGGGTTAATATAGTTAATATCGTTATTATATTATATATATATTAAGTATAATAACCCTATCTAACTCTAACATCCTAACTAAACTCTTATTAAAATAAATCTAATATTAATATTATTAATTAAAATATTCCTATTTAAATCTAAATACTTACCTATAAAATAAACCCTAAGATAGCTACAATGTAATTAATAATTACATTATAGCTATGTTAGGGTTTATATTTATTTTACAGGTAAATTGTTAATTATTTTAACTAGGTATAATAGCTATTAAATAGTTATTAACTATTTAATAGCTACCTAGTTAAAATAATTACCCAATTACCTGTAAAATAAATCCTAACCTAAGTTACAAATACACCTACACTATCAATAAATTAAATAAACTACAAATATCTATCTAAAAATACAATTAAATAAACTAAACTAAATTAAAAAAAAAAACACTAAATTACAAAAAATAAAAAAAAGATTACAAGATTTTTAAGCTAATTACACCTATTCTAAGCCCCCTAATAAAATAATAAAGCCCCCCAAAATAAAAAAATTCCCTACCCTATTCTAAATTAAAACAAGTTCAAAGCTCTTTTACCTTACCAGCCCTTAAAAGAGCCTTTTGCTGCTCTTTTGCCTGCAAAAAAAAACACAATACCACCCCCCAACATTACAACCCACCACCCACATACCCCTAATCTAACCCAAACCCCCCTTAAATAAACCTAACACTACCACCCCTGAAGATCTCCCTACCTTGTATTCACCCCGCCGGGCAGAACTCCTGATCCGATCCGGGCAATGTGTTCCAGCAAGCGGCAGTGAAGTCTTCTTCCATCCGGGCGATGTCTTGAAGCAAGCGGCAGAGAGCCTTCTTCCATCGGCGACGTCTTCAAGCAAATCGGCATCTTCAATCTTCTTACTTCGCTCCTCCGCCGCGGAGCATCTTTCCGGCACGACGACTTCCCGACGAATGAGGTTCCTTTAAATGACGTTCAATCAGCCAATCAGATTTTTCTAACTTAATTCCAATTGGCTGATAGAATCCTATCAGCCAATCGGAATTCGGCGGACGCCATCTTGGATGACGTCATTTAAAGGTACCTCATTCGTCGTTCAGTCGTCGGCCGGGATGGATGCCCCGCGGTGGCGGAGCGAAGAAAGAAGATTGAAGATGCCGCTTCATGGAAGATGCTGCCGGAAGGAAGAAGACTTTGCTGCCGCTTGGAGGAAGACGTCGCCGGGAGGAAGAATTCTTCTTTGCCGCTTGGAGGAAGACATCGCCGGAGGAAGAATTCTTCTTTGCCGCTTGGAGCAAGACATCGCCCGGATCGGATGAGGTGTTCGGCCCGGTGTGGTGAAGACAAGGTAGGGAGATCTTCAGGGGGGTAGTGTTAGGCTTTTTTAAGGGGGGTTTGGGTGGGTTTAGAATAGGGGTATGGGGGTGGTGGGTTGTAATGGGGGGGGGTATTGTATATGTTTTTAAATGCAAAAGAGCTGAATTCTTTGGGGCATGCCCCACAAAAGGCCCTTTTAAGGGCTGGTAAGGTAAAGAGCTTTGAACTTTTTTTAATTTAGAATAGGGCAGGGAATTTTTTTTATTTTGGGGGGCTTTATTATTTTATTAGGGGGCTTAGAATAGGTGTAATTAGCTTAAAAATCTTGTAATCTTTTTTTATTTTTTGTAATTTAGTGTTTTTTTTTTTTTGTAATTTAGTTTAGTTAATTTAATTGTATTTTTAGATAGATATTTGTAGTTTATTTAATTTATTGATAGTGTAGGTGTATTTGTTTATTTATTTTACAGGTAATTGGGTAATTATTTTAACTAGGTAGATATTAAATAGTTAATAACTATTTAATAGCTATTATACCTAGTTAAAATAATTAACAATTTACCTGTAAAATAAATATTAACCCTAACATAGCTACATTGTAATTATTAATTATATTGTAGCTATCTTAGGGTTTATTTTATAGGTAAGTATTTAGATTTAAATAGGAATATTTTAGTTTATAATATGAATTAGATTATTTTAATATAAATTTAGTTAGGGGTGTTAGGGTTAGATAGAGTTAATATAGTTAATATAAATACTATAGTAACTATATTAACTATATTAATCCTAATATAATTAGGGTTAATATAGTTAATATATATAATGTAATAACTATATTAACTATAATATACTTAGGGTTAATATAGATAATATAGCTGGCGGCGGGGTAGGTAGATTAAATTAGGGGTTAATAATTTTAATAGAGATGGCGGCGGTGTAAGGGGCTTACATTAGGGGTTAATAATATTAATATAGCTGGCGGCGGTATAGGGGGATTAGATTAGGGGTTAATAATTTTTATATAGGTGGCGGCGGTGTAAGGGGTCAGATTAGGGGATAGATAAGGTAGATGGCGGCGGTTTTAGGGGCTCACAGTAGGGGGTTAGTTTATGTAGATGGCGGCGGGTTCCGGGAGCGGCGGTTTAGGGGTTAATAACTTTATTAGGGATTTTGGGGGGGATCGCGGTTGACAGGTAGATAGACATTGCGCATGCGTTAGGTGTTAGGTTTTATTTAGCAGATCGCGGGTGACAGGTAGATAGACATTGCACATGCGTTAGGTGTTAGGTTTATTTTCTAGCTAGTTTAGGGAGTTACGGGGCTCCAATAGTCAGCGTAAGGCTTCTTACGGCTGCTTTTTGTGGCGAGGTGAAAATGGAGTAAGATTTCTCCATTTTCGCCACGTAAGTCCTTACGCTGCATATTGGATACCAAACTGCGCTGGTTTGGTATACCTGCCTATGGCCCAAAAAACTACGGGCGATGGCAGAAATATACGCGCGTAACTTCTAGGTTACGCCGTATATGTGATACCAAACCAGCGTAAATATTGGCGTCGCCGGCTTTTGCGGGCGACAATTTTTATCGGATCGACCCCCTGTTCTTGATTTTATTTTCATCCCACTGAAGTTGTATATCGCAATATATGCAAATCATAACATTCAGCTAGATATCATATTGTTTACATATGTATGTTGTTTGTTTAAAGTCCTTAAATATAGCGGGTAATCACCTGTATAATGTGTACAATGAAACTATATCGTGGCTTATTGTAACTCATCTCACTAATTTATCACATCATCAAATCATTACACTGTGACCATAAAAAGCAACCAAATAAATCAACTACTCTTGGCACTTTTAAGCCTACGAACTTCCTGGTACCAATTCTACTAACCGCTACACCTCTATAATGGCTGTGATATTTTATATTAAAAATATTCTTTCTAAACTTTATCTTACCGAGATGCATTAGTAACATACCAACTTTCATGGCTATGTATTTTGACTATACATATAAAGGACCATTTGCTAATAAATCCCACTGATAAATATAGATAGATAGATAGATAGATAGATAGATAGATAGATAGATAGATAGTGAAAAAAGAAGGTTTGCACTTAATAGTCTTTAAATAACTGGTGCCTTTAAAGCGACGTTTCGGGGACCGTATCCCCTTCCTCAACAAAGTGACAATGTGCATTGAAACAATTTATACACAATCAAACAGTGAATGTACTAAACCCCTTCCTTTGATTAAAAAAAAAAACTGCCAAAGAGTTCCCATAGCAACCAGAATGTTGATATATCATGTGATCATGTTTATAAAACATTGTATTTATATTGTGACCTTATATACATATATGTGAACTTATATAGATTTCTATGTGTGCACATAAACTGTAAGCACTAAATGGGAAAAAGAGCACAGATATACATTATTAAGATTAAAAGAGCTAGTTGTACCTGTTGACATACTTTAACGCTGCAAGACTCTCACACTTACTTGACTGGAATAATAACAAGTCTCACTCGTTAGGCTGGTACTTAGCGGAATCCTCAATGCTCCCCCCTAACCTGACATTAACTGATCTTTTGTGGGTACCTGCACACCATAGACATAAACTGGGGCAAATGTATCCAATAATATATGACGCACTGACGTTCTGGGACTCTATCCGACACGAGCCAAATATTTCCCCACACCCTTCCCCCGCTCTAACCATAAAGGCAGTCTTGTTCTCATTACCAGAAGCACACATAGACCTTTGGCAGGACTCAAGCATCCAGACCATCAAGGATTTTTACGAAACAGGGGTTTGGATCCCACATTCCAAATTGTGTATCAAATTCAATATACCCCTGAAACTCCACTTTGAGACCTTTCGTATGAGCTCTTGGCTACGCTCATGGGGATATCCGAGGAATGCCCTTAGGATTTCTTCGCCATGGGAAAGATTGTGGAATAATGCACATTTAATCAAACATTCCCTGTCCCTGCATTACAATCTTTTGTTAGCCTCTAAACCATTCCACAAGATCTCTCAACACAGTGCCTGGGAGAAAGAGATTGGGTTCATAGTTGATCTTAGTGTATGGAACAATAGGATCCAACTAACTAGAAAATTACTCCATTGCGCCACCCTCTGGGAGCTCTACTACAAGCTCACTGTCAGGTGGCACCTTGTCCCTGCTACTCTACATATAGCATATCCCTCCCAAACCCCTCTTTGCTGGAGGCTATGCGGACAAATTGGTACCCACATTCATATCTGGTGGTCTTGCCCAAAAATTCAACCCCTCTGGAGGAAAATATATAACATTTTGGGCGACCTCCACATCATTCCCCCCTACTTACCAGAGATTGCTCTTCTACACATGCCAATACCTACCTTAAACAGCCACAATGATGCACTCACAATCTACCTTTTTATGGCGACTAAATTGAACATAGCTAGAGCATGGAGAAATAAAACCCCACCCACGTCTACACAAGTATTATCCTTATTTAGACACATCAGGCTAATGGAACAATACTCTTTCAGGGTACTAGACATGGTTGATCAACACTTCCAGATCTGGCATCCATGGCTTACTATTTTTCCGGACTAAACCACACTGACCTAAAACATTAGTGCATCCCATCTGACTAAGTCCTCCACTGCCTCTCCCCTTATCCTTCTCCCTTACCCTACCTTATCTCTAGACAGACACAATCATATAAATTTATATATATCTTTGATTACCCAACTGTGTTTTGAAAAACATGTCGGGACCATGATTGCTCTTTATACCTCTGAATATTTACTCATCTCTACATAAACCTGTTAACACTAATCCACCTGAGAGCTGTATATTGCATCATACTGCATGCTATGCTTTTCTTTTAGTTATTTTTTTTTCCTATAAAACTTGTAAAATAGAGACATAGTACCTATAGGCAGGTCATATCAATCTACAGTAGGAAATGAAGATTTAAAAGTTTATTCGAGAACATACCTACTATGAATAATATTGTGCACCTTCGATGATATGAAGGTATACATCTTTACTGACTTGTACTTGTCTATTTGTTGTTGTTTATTTCCCACTTGTTTGTCTCAATAAAAATTTATATTTTTTTTAAAAAAAAGAGCTAGTTGTATAGCAGTAAATCAGTAAATCCTAGAGCGGACAAACCACTGCATATCTAATGGAGTGGCCAAAATAACCTACTCGCTACCTCTCCGCTATTTCTCACAAAGCTTGTTGATATTAAATACTTGAAACCACTGTACATAGCTATTTGTTAGTGTCAGGGTTTTTTCCCTGCTTTGTTTGCCATGTGCTGCTGGCAGCCATTTTACTCACCTCTCTTGCTGACTCTGGTGCATACTGTATGATGCTGCTCATTTCCTGCACTTCCTTTTATGGCCAGACTGGTGTACATCATCCGTGTGAGACAGGATGCAGTCTTAGAATTGTGATGTCATCACTTATTATTTAAAGGGCCTCTGTTCAGTATGCTTTGCCCTTGCTTTGTCTCAGACCTGTTTGTGAGAGCTCCTGTGTATTACCTGGCTGTCTTACGTCCCTCCTGGTTCCTGATCCCTGGCTTGTTCCTGGCTCTGTTGTTCTCTTTGTTCCTGATTCTGGCTCGTCTGACTCTCACTTTGGCTCCTGACTCGGCTCGTATGACTACTCGCATTGGTTCCTGACTCAGCTCGTCTGAATACCAACTCTGGTTTTGATTCCTGGCTTGTTATTTGACTTGTGGACTTTTTATTATTTTTTGCTATTAATAAAGGTGTGATTATTTTTGCACTTATCGTCTCAGTCTGATTCCTGGCACCCTGACAGTTAGGAGCTGCAACACTGCAAAGTCTGTAACTTCAGAGAAGCTGTCTATCTGATCGCGTGGAGTGGCACTGACATCATCACGTGATGCCGGGTCATCGTCAGCTGTGTATACACAGCAGCGTTCTGAGACCTGTCAGTTGAGTTATTTCCACAGACATTGCAGCATTGCAGCTCCTAACAAATAGCTATGTACAGCGGTTTAAAGTATTTAATATCAACGAGCTTTGCGAGATATAGCTGAGAGATAGCTATTTGTTAGGAGCTGCAAAGCTGCAATGTCTGTATACACAGCAGCGCACTGAGACCTATGGAAATAACTCAATAAACAGGTCTCAGAATGCTGCTGTGTATACACAGCTGACGATGACCCAGCATCATGTGATGATGTCAGTACCACTCCACACGATCAGATAGACAGCGTCTCTGAAGTTACAGACTTTGCAGCATTGCAGTTCCTAACAAATAGCTATGTACAGCGGTTTCAAGTATTTAATATCAACAAGCTTTGTGAGAAATAGCAGAGAGGTAGCGAGTAGATAATTTTGGCCACTCCATTAGATATGCAGCGGTTTGTCCACTCTAGGATTGACTGATTTACAGCTATATAACTGGCTCTTTTAATCTTAATAATGTATATCTGTGCTCTTTTTCCCATTAATTGCTTACAGTTTATGTGCACACAAGGACATCTATATAAGTTCACATATATGTATATAAGGTCACAATATAAATACAATGTGCTATAACATGATCACATGATATATCAACATTGTCGTTGCTATGGCAACCCTTTGGTGGTTTTCCTTGAATCAGGGGGAGGGGTTTAGTACATTTCTTGTTTGATTGTGTATAAATTGTTTCAATGCACATTGTCACTTTGTCTGAGGAAGGGGATACATTCCCCAAAACATCACATTAAAGGCACCAGTTATTTAAAGACCAATGAGTGCAAGCCTGATTTTTTCACTGTAATTTATTACGTTCATCCTGGTAGCTGACATTTGAAGTAAGAGTGCACTCCTGCAGTTTACTAATATATATATAGCTCGATCGGTCATGATCGGGTTTGCACGACTTTTTTAGGGTTAGTTTTTTTTCAAGTTTTCACACTCCATTGAAGTCTATGGGGGGAAAACGTTAGTGCGGTCGTGATATTCTAAATTCAGCTTTTGCGTGCGTTGGGTTATCGCTCATCTGAAAACGTCTTACTTTCAACTTGTAATACATGTGCTACTCGACGCACGCAATAAGCTTACATCTAGCGCAGGTAACTCTTGAGCGGAGCACAAATTACTGCATATATTTCCCTTTATTTAGATATAAGTGGCTTACACAGATTGGAATACAATTGGCAAAAACATCAAAAATCAACCAAGTTGAGAAATATAAATTCAACTAACAAACTCTAAAGGACTGACAACTTTATAAAATAAATGCATTTTATTTAATACGTTTTTTGATGATAAATAGAACTATAGAACAATTCTTAGTCATTTTATTTCCTGAAGCTAGACAAATTCTCTCATTTGTGCACTGTAATATCAGCAGCTTACTACCAAAAATCGATGCACTGCAAGCTTGGTGTTTACAATACAAGCCCAAAATCATTGTGATCCCTGAATCGTGGTTAACCTAAAAAATAAACTTAATCTGCCATTGCAATACATGGGTATTCATGCCATAGAAACAACAGAGCAAAGAGAGCAGAGTTCACCCCCTTACAAAAATCTAGCTCTCCTGCAACCTTTGATTTCCTTTCTGGCACAATTGAGATCACGTGCAATAAATCAATCATTGTTGCAGGAATCTACCACCCACCTAGATCCCCTGTGCATTCCCTTTCTGACATAGCACATCCCCTTAGTGAAACCATAGTGCAAAACCCAAAAAGTTAAATTTTGTTTTGTGGAGATTTTAATATTGATTGGCTGAATCCAAAAAATAATAGTTGTTGCTCGCTGTTTAAGTCTTTGCAGCTAACGCAATTAATCTCCTCCCCAACTCGCATAAACATCAAAAGCCATAATCACACCCTGCTCAACTGGATTCTCTCCACTTCACCCGATCAAATCCAGGAGGCAGGTTTTCTCCCTAACAATTTCAGTGACCACTGCTTAGTGTACTGTGTGCGCAAAATATAGGGAACTAAATCCTCTCCCAAGGTAAAAAAATCACCAGGTCCTTAAAAAAATGTAATCTTCAATCATTTCAAAATTTCATCAAGAACCTCCCCTGGCACAGATTAAACCTAATCCCATACCTAGACTCTGAAGTTGAATTCTTTCAGTCCAAACTTCTACAAGTTTGGAATTTACATGCCCTGCTGCGTAAGGTGTGAGTAAAAGGAGCACACTTGAATTGGATCACAGCTGACCTCAGGATTCATTGTGGTCAAAGTTCAAGCATACTGGCTCTATGAACGATCACTGTGTTTATAGACAATGGCAAAATATATGCACTAAACAAACAAAATTGCCCAAGGCCCAATATTTCTGTGAAAATATGAACAATAACATATCAAACCCTAGAAAGTTTTTTGAAACTTACAAATAACTTACAAAATCCACCAATCCACTCCCAACCCTCCACTGTCCACTGGACAACCAAACCCTGCAACTACCCTTAGAAGTAGCAAATGCCTTTAACAATTATTTTGTCGGATGCTCCACCATCCTGATTGACAAACTAATAAATGACACTCATCCTGAAACTACAAATGTGGATCAGGCCCCACTAAATCAGCAAAAACCCAATATAGAGAAGTACAATTTTAGACCTGTACCCATCAATGTCATTAAGAAACACCTTAATAATCTAAAAATAAAAAAACAGTCTGGGCCTGATCAAATCCCAGCAATGCTGTTAAAACTCAGTGCGCCAGCAATTGCTAAACCTGTCACAACCCTAATCAACGAATCATTGGTGCCTGGATACATACCCAAACTTTGGAAGACTGCAAGAGTAGTGCCTATCCATAAAAGTGGGGAGATAACCTTGGTTTCTAACTATCGTCCAATATCATTGCTCCCAGTATTGTCAAAAATGCGTCCATACATAATTATGTGAATATTATCAACGATCTATCTGACCCCTGATCAATCAGATTTTCGCCCGAAACACTCCATTACAACTGCCCTCCTAAAAGTTTGCAGCAACATCCAAACTGGCATAGAACAAGGAGGCCTAACTGGAGCTATTTTTCCAAACTAAAAAACTCAGGTATTGCTGATCGTCTGCTAACCTGGTTTCGATCATATGTATCGGATCGTTCACAATATGTCTCCATTTCTGAGAGCGACTCCCACCCTCTCCCAGTCACGTGTGGTGTTCCCCAAGTTCCATTCTTGGCCCCCTGCTATTCACATTATTTATAAATGATCTGCCTAATGTCTGCAAATCCTCGACTATACACATGTACGCAGATGACACAGTAATCTATGCAAACAATTATGATCTGCCGCAGCTTGAAGCAGTGCTCCAAGACCACTTCACAGAGGTAGAAAAGTGGATCTCAAAAAACAAACTCTTCCTAAACACTGACAAAACTGTCACAATGATCTTTGGAACGGGACCTTAATTACATAAACTACAAAATTTCCATCTATGCATTAAAACAAAATCAAATTGCACACTGGCCGCAGTCCAATCTTTCAAATACTTGGGTATGTTGTTAGACCCCAATCTATCTTTTGACCTCCACATAGAAAAACTTGCATCTAAACTTTATTCAAAACTGTACAGCAAATGCTGATGCCAATCATGGATTATGGGGACGTAGTATATGCATTTGCACCGCAAACTCACCTTAATAAACTTAATACATTGTATAACTCGTTCTGCTGCTTTGTGCTACAATGTAACTACAGGACCCACCATCGGGACATGCTAAAATAACTAAACTGGCTGTCGCTGGAATCCAGACGCACCCTCCATCTTTCCTGCCTTGTGTTTAAGAGCTTTTCTGGGAATCTCCCACCCTACCTGAGCAGAATGCTCACCCCGTTTTTCATACCTCCTATAACCTCCGATCCAGTACCAGCACATTATTTAGCTTGCCTCAATACAAAAAGAAAGCAGCTCGATCCTCCTTTTCCAACAGATCACCTTAATTATGGAACAACCTCCTGCACACTTTCAAACCTTCCCCAAGCCTAATATTCTTTAAGAGATCCCTCTATACATATCTCAAAACAGAATGCACCTGTCATGGTTGATTATACAGTATCTCACAAAAGTGAGTACACCCCTCACATTTTTAAAAATATTTTATTATATCTTTTCATGTGACAACACTGAAGAAATGACACTTTGCTACAATGTAAATTAGTGAGTGTACAGCCTGTATAACAGTGTAAATTTGCTGTCCCCTCAAAATAACTCAACACACAGCCATTAATGTCTAAACCATTGGCAACAAAAGTGAGTATACCCCTAAGTGGAAATGTCCAAACTGGGCCCAATTAGCCATTTTCCCTCCCAGGTGTCATGTGACTCGTTAGTGTTACATTGTCTCAGGTATGAATGGGGAGCAGGTGTGTTAAATTTGGTGTTATAGCTCTCACACTCTCTCATACTGGTCACTGGAAGTTCAACATGGCACCTCATGTAAAAAAAAAAAACTCTCTGAGGATCTGAAAAAAAGAATTGTTGCTCTACATAAAGATGGCCTGGCTATTAGAAGATTGCCAAGATCCTGAAACTGAGCTTCAGCATGGTGGGCAACACCATACAGCAGTTTCACAGGACAGGTTTCACCCAGAACAGGCCTCGCCATGGTCGACAAAAGAAGTTGAGTGCATGTGCTCAGTGTCATATCCAGAAGTTGTCTTTGGGAAATAGATGTATGAGTGCTGCCAGCATTGCTGCATAAGTTGAAGGGGTGGGGGGTCAGCATGTAAGTGCTCAGACCATACGCTGCACACTGAATCAAATTGGTCTGCATGACTGTTGTCCCAGAAGGAAGCCTCTTCTAAAGATGATGCACACGTAAGCCCGCAAACAGTATGCTGAAGACAAGCAGACTAAGGACATGGATTACTGGAACCATGTTCTGTGGTCCAATGAGACCGAGATAAACTTATTTGGTTCAGATGGTGTCAAGGGTGTGTGGCGGCAACCAGGTGAGGAGTACAAAGACAAGTGTGTCTTGCCTACAGTCAAGCATGGTGGTGGGAGTGTCATGGTCTGGCGTGAGTGCTGCAGGCACTTGGGAGCTACAGTTCATTGAGGGAACCATGAATGCCAACATGTACTGTGACATACTGAAGCAGAGCATGATCCCCTCCCTTCAGAGACTGGTCCACAGGGCAATATTCCAACATGATAACGACCCCAAACACACCCCCAAGATGACCACTGCCTTGCTAAAGAAGCTGATAGACTGGCCAAGCATGTCTCCAGACCTAAACCCTATTGAGCATCTGTGGCGCATCTTCAAATGGATGGTGGGGGAGCACAAGGTCTCTAACATCCACCAGCTCCGTGATGTCATCATGGAGGAATGTAAAAGGACTCCAGTGGCAACCTGTGAAGCTCTGGTGAACTCCATGCCCAAGAGGGTTAAGGCAGTGCTGGAAAATAATGGTGGCCACACAAAATATTGACACTGTGGGCCCAATTTGGACATTTCCACTTAGGGGTGTACTCACTTTTGTTGTCAATGATTTAGACATTAATAGTTGTGTGTTGAGTTATTTTGAGGTGACAGCAAATTTACACTGTTATACAACATGTACGCTCACTACTTTACATTATAGCAAAGTGTTATTTCTTCAGTGTTGTCACATGAAAAGATATAATAAAATATTTACAAAAATGTGAGGGGTGTACTCATTTTATGTGAGATACTGTATATTCCTCCCTGTTCTATGGTAAATGTCTGCATATATTGTGTATTATTATTGTTTTTGTATTTTATTGTACCCTATTGTATCAATGCAATGTTTTGTGGACCCAGGATATACTTGAAAAGTAGGGAAATCTCAATGTATCCTTCCTTGTAAAATATTTTATAAATAAATTGGTCTCTATGGAAAAAAAACATTCTGTAAAACGTATTGTTTCATATTTTGAATGCAGGATTTCACTTGCATCTATCTGCTTCTTCTTATTTCTCAAAATGTATTCCTACGTGTTTGCCATTTTTTTCCTGGGGATTTAAACTGTAGTCTTTATTTGTCATTTGCACTGTGTTGCAATGATAGGAGGAAAGTAATTTTGCTACAGGCTGCTCTCCTTCAGCCTGATGTCAAAAGCAGCACCAGTGTGAGAGTAATGAAAAATTTCCATGTTTCTAACTTTAATCATGTGTTTGCAGCTGTGAGCAGTGTGGACGAAGAACACATGATAACTCTACAGTAGGTATTTCAGCAAGAAAATTATGGTTAATAAAAGGTGCAACTACAAGTTTAGTTAAAAGTAAATTTCAAGGGGCCGATTTATCAAAGCTTCAACTGTGAATGCGCTGGAAGTCCACGTCAAATTACATGCAAAGTTGATCCGCCCAAGTTAACACAGCTTCAATGTTGAAATGTTCGACATAATATACGCTCCCGCGAGATCAATCCGATGCAAATCGTTGCTTGGGTTATTTGAACGTAATACAGATCATCCGCCTTCACATTCGACTCTATTCGAGCATATTACTGATGATCTGCCTTCACATTCAACTCTATTTGACTCTCTTACCAATTTATCAAACATTCAACAGGTAAGCTTGTGTCAATTCAGACGCCTATCCTTCAAATGCCATAGAAATCAATGGGAGTCTGAAAAGGTTTTTTCCGATGCTGTTTGTCTTCGCAGACAGTTAACAATAAACATGCAGAATATTTATGACGCAGAAGGAGTATATTAATGAACCATCTGAATCATGAAGTATAATAAAAATGTTTCATGTCCCTTTAACCTTTTGTGATAACAAAATATATTAAGATTTGCCCTTATTACTAAATAAAATCAAGTAGAAAGATGGGAGACTTATGGGTTATGTTTCAACTCTCTGTCGTAGAGTTCATTACAAAGCAAGGGGACAAATTATTTATACAGGAATGAAAGAAAGGAACACAGTCCCTGACCTTTCAGATGCAGAAGAAGGAGATTAATAAACCAGCAACAGGTTACACAAGTAGATGTGGTCAACAAATGCATTGATAATGACAGGTAATGCCTGTCTGGCAGCAGCACTAGTAGATATAGGGATACAAATTAAACAAATCTTTACATAATATAGCTAACTTCCTTTTTTTGATAAATCTATTTGCACAATGTTTACGCATGTAATACAAGTCCCACTCTCCACTTTGCATTAAATTTGACACAATACTTCGCACCAAATTTGACGCAATACTCAAACTCCTAAACAACCCACAACCTATATTTCCACCACTTTTTATTGGGGAATGCATAATCAAGTGATTAATGGAATCAGCCAATCTGATTTAAATATACATTTTATACTATCACTAACTAATCAAATTGCTCTATAATTGTGTCATTGATCTCTCATCAGAACTTGTAAGTGCCATTTATTACATTGCGTATTCTACTTTAAAATTATGTATATGTGAATTAGTTTTACAGATAAACATTGATGATAACATTAGGCCACACAGTGTAATATTCTTGACTGTGATTTTAATAATCAAATTATGTTTGATTCAATATAATCTTAAACTGACAGCTCAAAGGATAGTCTACCTAACATTAAACTGTCATGAATCAGATACAGCAGAAACTAAAATCACCTCTTTAATGTCATCCTATTTTCTTACTTCTCTTAAATTTAATTTTCATTAAGAAATCTCATATTAAATGCCAGCCATTTTTTAACACCTAGGAGTCGTGTTTAAAACTAGACTTCAATCAGGAAGTGATATACAGGTGCAGAAAGAAAATTGGCACAGCTCTTAAAATATCCATTGTTTGCAAATAAATACATATTATACCCTGCTTACATGTTATATTCACAATTATTCTTGCTCAGAATAATAATATATTTACAATATATACAGTACATAAAGTGGTATAAATAAACAGAGAGATATGAAAGCTAACATTGTTTAGAACAAAAAAATAAACCTTCCAAAGTGGATAAGCACAGTCTTACATAATCAGCTGCCAGGGTGCGCTTTCATATAAATACACATGTCCCATCCGGTAAATGAAGGCACTCACTGGTCTTGTATAATAAAACTTTATGTTTATTTCATCTGTATAAAAATGACATGATGTTTCGGTGTATTCCTCACACCTTTGTCAAATGTCAACGATAGTCCACCAATGTGAACCTAAAATCACATTGTTAAAATCAGCCAATAGGATGAGAGCTACTGAAATTCTATTGGCTATTCAAATCAGCCACTGATTTAAAAACTTACCTAGAAGCTCTCAGTTTAGCACTGTTGAAAAGGTAGCTAGAACACCCACTTTAAAGGGACAGTCTAGTATAAATTAAACTTTCTTTATTCAGATAGGACTTTAAATTTTAATCAACTTTCCAATTTACTTTTATCATCAAATTTGCTTTTTTCTCTTGGTATTCTTAGTTTAAACTAAACATAGGTAGGTTCATATGCTAATTTCTAAGCCTTTGAGGGCTGCCTCTTATCACATGCTTTTAAAATCTCTTTTCAACACAAAGAGACAGAAAGTACACATGGGCCATATAGATAACACCGTGTTCAGGCACAGGGGTTTATTTAAGATTTAGCACAACACAATGCTAAATTTAAGACAATAGATAATAAACAGTCACAGTCATGTGATCAGGGCGCTGGAAGAAGGTTCCTAGATACAAGGTAATCACAGAGGTAAAAAGTACATTAATATAGCTGTGTTGGTTATGCAAAACTGGGAAATAGGTAATAAAGGGATTATCTATCTTTTAAAACAATAACAATTCTATGGTAGACTGTCCCTTTAAGTGGGAAATAACAGACACTCCCCCCTCCCCCTTCCTCTGCATATGAAAAGACTCTTTACACAAACAGGAGCAAGCTGGAGTAGGTACATCAGTATTCTCCTAAAACTTTGGGGCTTGCTTAGGAGTCTGAAAATCAGCGCAATGTTATTTAAAAATAAGCAAAACTATACATTTAAAAAAAAAAAATAACCCTGTATAGGCTATGTACATGGATCATCTACAAAACAATTATGCAAAGAAAACTCAAGTGTATAATGTCCCTTTAATTCAATCGACAATGTTACCTATATATTTTTTTTCTTTAGTGATAGCCCTATATTAGATCAGACAACCTACTACATAGCTGACTCCCATTAAACGTACCCTTCTTTATAGAGACCATATTAATCTTACTCTAACCTAACTCAAACACCTCAATAAAATTCTGTGATCCTTTATCTTAATCACCACTATTTATGGTAACATAATTGAGTGAGAGGGAAAAGTAAAATGCGCGAAAAAGATTGTATCACAAGGACTGAGGGGATTTGTATAAAAGATTTGTTATAGTATCTTTACTTCAAAAAAACTCTAAAAAGTTATTAATAAAATGTTACAAATTAAACCATGGGTGGTGAAACATTTAAAACAAAATAACAAATAAAATCAGCATACATCTAAAAGTTAGCGTAACTGATAAAGTGCCATGTGTCTCTTAACATTAGGAAAAAATGTCCCTTTGAAATATCCTTTATGACTGGGAAGAAGCAGCTTACTCAATAGGAAACTGTTCAGCAATGACTGTAATAGTAAAAGTTACCCTATTCAACATACAGAGCTTCCAATGATAGTGTGGACTTCAAATGTATTAAATATAGATGTACCACTCCATTATCAAGGACTCTTCTTTGTGCTTACTGTTATTCAGCCGATCCAGCACCTGTATCAGACTCACAGGTTTTTATGCTTTAGGGCTAGATGACAAGTGGAATGCTAAATTAAATTTGCCCGTTTGCGGGAGCTCGATAATTAAACAGCCATTACATGTGGCTGGTTATTGCTACATTGAGTTTGCGGTAGCAATTAGTGCTCAGAAAATTAACCAAAGATCCGATCTCTTTTTAATTTTTTAAAACTGCCCCAAATACCCTCAAAATAGAGGGCATTATAGTTTTTTATTTAACAAAAAATCTAGCACATTATTGTGCACAGGTATTACAAAGTGGAACATTAATATCGCTTGCACACAAGCGATATTTAGCGATCCACTTGTAATCTAGCCCTTAGCGTCCTTACTCTGGGAGGCTTGTTGTGCGTCCTCTGTGTGTAGCGGCCATGTGTCACTCGTCCACCAATAACTTGACCTGGAATTTTCACATATTAGGTCTGATGACTTCCTACGTTTCTGAATGCTCCTAAATTACTAACAGCCAAAACTTGATAAAGCACTCTGTTATGTAAAAAGGTTTTGGTGCTCATGTACAGTCATGAGCTTGAATCACTGTATACCTATACCTATATATATTCATATATAACACAAGAACAGAAGGGATTTGGATAAAGTATCTTTAATAAAAAAAAAAAAAAACTAAAAAGTTACAAATTAAATGTTTCAACTACAACCACTAATGATATATTTAAAACAAAATATCAACTAATTCAGCATACTTCTAACAGTTAACATCACTTATAAAGTCCCATGCCTCTCACAGCAGATAAGCCTCATACAAACCCAAAAACACAACTCCAAGTAAGGAGGGCAAACACATGCTTAGGGTGCCTTGGAAACAGCGGATAACAGTTTGCTACAATTTTTTAAATTTACTGATGTTGAAAACCACAGAGCATGAAGGGCAGGAGCAGGAGAGGCAGTGGTGGCAGGCAGCAGAGTTACTGAAGTGGTAGTAGGCCTGTGATTATAGTACACAAACACCAAAAATGCACCTCCTAGGAAGGGAATATTTTTTTGCCTAGAGTGTCCCTTGAAAACAGCAGCTAGCAGGTTATTAAGATTGACTGATGACCACTAAAGAACATGGAAGGGCAGGAGCAGCAAAAGGCAGCCAAGTTACTGAAGAAGGCCTCTGGAGTATAGTACACCAACCCCATAAATACACCTCTAAGGAAAGTAACAAGTGGAGTTAAAATAGTATAGGTGAATGGAAATAAAATTCCCACATTATTCACATTCCCATACACCGACTCCTTAAACACATTTGAATTTATACTTAAAGACTGAATTCAGAGATCTGTTTACAAAGACCTTAAGATATTCCTTTAACATGAGCAAGAAAATTATCTTTCCGAAGCCTAACGTAAACAAAAGTGAGAGATCTACTTTGAAAACTATGCTTTGGTGAAGGGAGGGAATTTTGGAGAGATGCACAATGGTGTGGAATGTGCATCAGTACTGCAGTGACCACGGTCTTGCCCATTTCTTTTCCCTAACTTGTGTGACTTCCAGGCCAGCCTCCAGCTTGATGTTGCCCTCATGAACTGCTGCCTTTAGCACATAGATATGGCCTGAAACAAATGGAACAATCCAAACCAAGCGAACAATGTGCCAAAATTCTGTTGCACACTGCGCCTTGCTGTTCCCTAGGGATTTGTCATTAACTGATGACCTCCACAGAGCAGAAACAGCACTAGGCAGCAGCATTTCCGATGAAGGCCTCTAGATTTTAGTACACTAACCCCATTAAATATAAATATACTTTCAAGGAAGGAGAACAAAGGTGTGCCAAAACTGTAAATTTGTGTTGGAAGCCCTAAACCATACTCATTATCTTCCCATTATTCTCAATCAAAACTTAAGTTTGGATTCTTCAGTTTTTGCAAGTTGGTGCTTATTCCTTGGTCTTCTTTTACAAAACTGCATTTCAGTAAAACACAAAACATAATGCTGTGGTGCAGAAGGATTTCAGGGTGTTTAACACAGTTGTGTTAAAGCATTCACCTTCTAAGGCCAGGAACAGGAGCAGGCAGGGTTTCCCCAGTACCATCTTAAGCAAGACAACATCACTACTAGGTGGAACTTGATTTTGGACAATGTGGAACATTGGATCATCAAAGGGCTAGCCTCCATGCAATAGCTTCCAGGCAATTCTTTGGATTTGGGAGTCCCCTGGGCAGGGATGAGTGAACCATGATTGGAAAGTTAGGGTCAGTTGTAAAGCCTTTTAGGTATATCAGAAAGAACTTGAGCCAAAACACTGTCAGTCTTGTAGTCTCAAGTGGTTCCTGGTGGCATACTAAGTAGTAGGCATGTGCATTTGTTTCATTATGAATGCAAATTTGTCAACAAAACTGGATATTCATTTTGTTTTTATCAATATCCCAACTAACTAGCTAGATCTAGTTAGAGCATGCCATTTTAAGACTAGCCACCCTGCACTACTTTGTTTTTAACCTCCACAAATAGGTTAAACACAAAGTAGAAGTAGAAGTCGGGTCACTAGTCTTAAAAATTACCCTTTAATTTATATAGCAGTTTTCAATTTACTCATAGTTGAACTGTATTTCTGAACAGAGTTTATTGTTGTAGCATAACCAGCTTAGGGTATTCTAAGGTCATAAAAACTTGGGATACTTACAATTTGCTTATCATCATTTCAGGCACAATGGTAAATAAGTTCAACCTAAAAACAAAACATTTTGTTATATTTAATCAACATGTAATTACAATCAGTAGTAGTACTAAGGAGTGCTGGGGATGCTATGGAACCTCATAACTTTATCACCCCAAAACTTCAAAGGTGGCATCTACTATAAATGTACAATGTGCTGCTTTCCTCAGAGCAAAGAGAGAGATAAAGGATTTACAAAGTAGAAAATGAGATCCACCAACAGAATCCCTGCTCCCTTGACATTAACTTTGCAGTGAACTTTCTGCACATAAAATTACTAACAAAATTGGACTAAATAAAAAAAACACTTAACCGCCACCCTCCCAATACTAAAAGAAACACTTAAATGAACTCTTATTCTATTTAACATTGAAAGTCTTCTTTCTGGCGTCCAGCATTTTGATCCACCATAGCCCATACTCCAGCAGCACTGTACAGAGTTCACTTTCTTTAGTTCCTCTCTGCAACATTTACATGGATCTTCCAACCTCTTCTCTATTGCTTGATTTTTAAAAATCAACTTTTTATTTTAATTTTAGAGGCTTTTTACTTATTTTTTTGGTAACTTTTTTAGGTAGCATTATTTTTTTGGATAGGGATTTTTAGGCATTTTTATTTTTACATGGCTTTAAGGGACACTAAAAAAATTAAACTTTCATGATTCAGATGAAGCATACAGTTTAAAGAGACATTGATATTAACTTCCATTATAAAATTGTACACAGTATTTATAAATGCACACTTTCTGAGGCACCAGGTACTACTGAGCGTCTGCCAAATTTCACAGTCTATATGAATAAGAGTCTATGATTGCCTGATTGCGTTTTTTTTGGGTTTCATATCCGTATTCGTATTTAACAGTTAGTTTTACTGCTGCTCCTAATTGTCTACAAAGGTTTTTATGCTCAGAGTTGTAACACTCGTTTCTTTTGACTGGGACTTTATGTATGTGTCTGATCTCTAGGGTCAATATTGAAAAAGATTACATGTTGTAACTAATTAGAGCATGTATTTCTTACATCCTATGTCATTTTAATTCACATAACAGTTGACATGTTTTTAAAAATGTGAAGAAATCTCTTGGAGGTACACAACAAAAAAAAAAAAGAAAATGTAATGCATGAATGTTATACTGTTGTAAAATGCATTATTTCTGCTGAGGTTTTGTGCTGAGGTTGGTCACCTTGTACCAACACAATATACAGGTCTCTTGAAACTAAATGGTTAATTGTATAGTACTTGTATTTTTTCTAAGCGTCTCAGCTGCTACCTAGACAAGATAGATACCTGTTTACATTATTAAAAATTATTAATGGGGCACAACTGTCTCTGACTACCAGCCTCATTTATATAACAGTAATTAAATTAACTTAACTATCAATTTAAATAAAGTGTTCTTCATTATTACAAGCTCCAAATTTAATTCCCACTAATCCAGGCCACCTGCTAACTAATTTTCAATCTGTCCGAGAATTCGAAATTTCTCTTGTGACTCTGGCATATATAATCGTTAATTAAGGGTTAATGCATCTAACGATTTAATAAAGCATTGTTTAAAATGTTCCTTATAGGCCCAGTTGTTTAAAATTAATAAAATTAAATAAATTAATAAATAATTTGCTGTTTAATGCTTCTAGTGCCTATGAAGTACTCTGCCAAAAACAATTATGTTCTGAAACCCATCAAGTAATTGAGGAAGGCATTGCAGATATCTATTTAAAGAAAAAATGACAAGGAAATATATCTAAACAAAATATCAAATGACCTTTTATAAGCTAAGGCAATAGAAAATAATTTAATATTGCAAAAAAAAAAAAAATAGTACATAATGTTATATTTATGGAATGCTTAAAAAAATGTAAGGACCTAAGTGAATAAACATTTGTGGACTGTTTAATCAATGTTCCTTGGGCAAGGTCACAATCTATAGTGGCTGCCAGTATTGATCTGATATTGGCATAATTTATAGGAGTGCATATTTGAATGAAGGCAGCATTTTTGTTCAGCGAAAGGAAACAATATTATATATATATATATATATATATATATATATATATATATGTATATATATATATATATATATATATATATATACATATATATATATATATTAGCAAAAAAGCATCAGCTATATGCAGAAATACTTATTTATGAATAAATAGAACATATTCTTCTGTGCGAAGAAAATTAATAAGTGAAATATTCATATTTTCATCCCCACAGACCATAATGTAAAGGCTCTTTTCAATGCCTTTTTTTTTTAACATCCCACACTCGGCCCTTGTAACCTCTTATAACTGATTAGCAGTTATATTTAAAAAAAAATAAAGATGCACACCACTTTAGTTTGGGGGCAATTGGGGGACATTTAGAAAATTAACCAGAGATCTGATCTCTGGTTAATTTTCTGACCATTAATTGCTACTGTGAACTTGGGTTAGCAATAACCAGCAACTTGTAATGGCTGGTTATTTATCGTGGACCCATAAATGGGCAACTTTGCCTTTTTCTGGTGTGCGATCAATTAGCGCTCCATTTGTAATCTAGCCTTGACTGTTTTTCCTTGTATAGTAGAGATCCTATGTAGCTTTTCCAACAAATTCTGTTCCCTTAGAAAACTGACAGACTGTGCAATTTTCTTCTTCCTTTGGCTTGTCCTACTGTGGCTTGTCCAAGTGTGAACGGTCTCACCC
Organism: Bombina bombina; assembly: GCF_027579735.1. Taxonomy (NCBI): domain Eukaryota; kingdom Metazoa; phylum Chordata; class Amphibia; order Anura; family Bombinatoridae; genus Bombina; species Bombina bombina. Next base: position 375,881,565 of record NC_069500.1, read on the forward strand.
TTTAACTTCCAACAGTTCCCCAGAGGATAAGGAAGGCGACATGTCATAATCTAAGACAGTTACCATAAATGTCACAGAAACCAAATATCTAGCTATCTCTAAAATGCACACATGAGGCCACTCACTAAAGAAAAAAAAAAATCATTATATATTTTTTCAGAACTCAAAACCCTTTAGATATTATGTAGCTGGTTTACAATTATTTAACACAATAATTTATTTAAGGGAATATAAATATGTGCTAAATGTGTTTAGTTTTCTCTGGTAAAAATTAAATAATCTTCTTTAAAATTAGTGTTTCTTTCTAACAATTCTGTCATAACTCCAGGCATTGACTCTAACATTTCAAAATGTTTGGGTTCTCAAGTATTATTAAGAGGCAAAGACAGATTACTCAAAGCTAGCATATATTGCATCAAATGAGACATCTGATGACCCTAATATTTTTCATTTTATGAATCCTATTTACAAAAATTAAATAACTATGCTAAAACTGTTTTTGCTTTGTTTAAAACCAAAACTACAGTCACAAAGACACTGTGCACACAATCTTGCATTTGTGGTAGGGCAGGGAAAACAGGGCTGTTTTCTCTGCATCCCTCACACAACAATAGGTCTTGTTTCTCAAAAAATTAACAGAAAATTCCAAATTCAACCTTCTGTCCTACTAGAAATTGACCATGGGTCTTCAGATCAACCAGAATAAAGGAGTCTCCAGAAACTCATCAGGTAATCTTCTTGCATCCCTCATTTTCAAAATTGTTCCATTAAAAAAACTAAGTGGCAGACAACAAATTATTTTCAAACTGGATCCTCATAACTTTTGTACCATGGATGCTTCAAGTAGTTTTTGGGGTTCTCATAGATTTCACTTCCCATTAAACTAAAAAGACCCACTTCAGTTTCACCCTGATACACTGAGAACTCTCAATGCATAAACGCTTCATAATGGAAGGGATTCACCTTCTCAGAGACTGTCTAATATATAAAGAATGGTTGGTTTGAATAGGCCTCATAGGTACTTACTTGACAGATACATACGTTCACTTAATTTAGAAAAAGTTATCTGGCAGTTCACATATCTCTTCTTTGGTTTGTTGTGAGCCCCTTGGATTTTAACAAAGATACTAAAACTAGTCATTCTATGGTAAAGACTCAGAGGTCTCCATCTCATTATTTATATAGACATCTTAATTATGAATAAAGACTATTCCTTGCTTAAGACCCACCTCAACCTTACTATCTGCTTATTGTAATATCTAGGCTTTCTTATCAACAGAGAAAATTATGTTCCCTCCCCGTCCCAAATTATATTTTTCTAGATTTTCTGATAAATGCAACAGACTCTCTCTCAGTCTCCTCAAGGAGAAAATAAGAAACATAAATAAAACATTTTCCCTTAAGTATCCATTGTTCCATGTAACATCCTTGGCTCAGATCATAGGGTTATTCTCATCCTTGATCCAAACTATTTACACAGCCCCCCTCCACTATTGAGCCCTCCAAAGATTAAAATTCTGGTCATTGAAGCAGACACCAGCAATTCAGCTTGGGAGCTTGTTTTGTTCTAAACAACTCTAGCGGCAAGTGGACTCTTGTGGAGAATGACAGTCACATTAAATTGCAAATAACTCTTTGTAGGTTATTTTGCAATCAAGTGCTTTATAAAATGAAATCTCCATATTGCCGTTCTTTTCTGCATGGACATTTCCGTGGTGTTATACTTGAATTGTCTAAGGAAAAGAAAAAAAAACAAGGCCCTTTCTAGCATAAACAAATAATTTGTACATATTTAATAATCATAGTTGAATACCTTCCTTGCTTATCCAATTCTGCAACAAATTGGGTTTCTCATTTCATTCATGTCTGAAGATATTTTTCACTAACTTTCTTTCCTGAGTAGCCTTTTTCTCCTGGATCATTTTCCTCTAAATAAAAATCCAACTCAAAACATTTCTTAATTATAGACTAGATTCAGAAACAGCAGCAAAAGATGCCTTCCATCAATATTGCATCCCTTCTTTCTCAATGATTCCACACACCATCACATATATCTGCAGATATTAAATCTCTAGCCTCCCTCTGACACACTCAAGCTTGGTATCGCTCCCTGATGGTAGTGTTCTACCTTCCTCTTGTTCTTCTACCAATCTTTCCTAATCTCATTTTGTATCTCCAATGGAATTATCATCCATTCATCTATGAAGGTTTCCTAACTTTCATGGCTTGGTCCATTTGAGGGTATTTTGGTCAATCGATGAACTTTCTGACTGATTAGCATTCAACATTAAACAACATTCAGATAAAATTACTGCAAGTCTCTCTAATGTTTTGCAGAATTTCAGATGTAAAAGCTTTAAAATATAATTTAAAAATATTATTCCCTTTTGGTTTCACCTTCTTATTATCCTACTAACTAAATATTTGTCTCCCTCTATCTTTTACCCTTACTTTCCAAATCAACCTGATATGTTACTGAGTGAGTCCGGAACTCTTCCTCTTAGATCTCCTTCCCCCTTCTCAATTATAAATATAATCCCTCCTTTCAAACCGGTTACTTCTATTTTTTATATATTTTTTATTTATTGAGGTGAACAGTTGATTGGTACAGACAATAACAGGTATATGTATCAAATAGATTTGTCATATTATACAAGGATGTTATCAAGTACAATATTTTATACATAGCAATAGCAAGGAAGGGAAAATATAACAAAGAAGTAACCTACTTGGTTTAGTATAATAACAGTGAAAAATCTACCGATAGGGCCGGATAGTATTTCTAACTGGCATGGTGTGTCAAAATAAAAATAAAAATTTTGATTAGCACCTCATTTAAAAAATAAAAAAATAAACATGCAATAAAAAAAATAGTTACAATAGCATAACAGTGATATACAGTTAAATCATGCTATGCCCCTGTTTACGATTTTACTTCACAATATCATTATCATTCTAGAGTTCAAGATGGGTTTTTGTTGAAAAAAAAAAGGTGGAGGGGGGTCTCGTCCCTTTCCCCCACCTCTTTGAATTAGATTTAATGAGTAGAAGGGGGCAGAATCAGCTGATGTTATTTAGGCAGCTATTTGTGGTCATACCGACTAGATTTGATAGTTCTTTATTGAGCCCAAGATGATGGGAAGTGGCCTGCATGGATATTATGAAGGAATTCTGTCTTAATAAGGGGCAGGACTAGTTGTATTGTATTTGAGAGTCCATCGGTAGGCATTGGATGGCTATGAGCCATTTGGAGAAGAAGTGCTTCAAACGCTTGTTATCAGGATTCAGAATGGCATGTTGTTCTAATACAATTTGACTAATTAACTCTTTTTTTAAAATAGTCAAATTTAAGCGCGTTAATTGCTTTCCAATTCTTTAACTAGATATTCCTCTCCAGTATTAATTAAATTAAAATGATGGCCTGCCTAAGGGTAGGATACTAGGAAGAAATTGTGTTGCGAGGACACAGCAAAGTACTTTATTTATCCAAAAATTAATCTGTGCCCATAAGTGAGCAATCTTGGGACATGTCCAAAAGTAATGCAAGATATCTGCTTGTTCGCAATCACACTTTGGACAGTAAACCGGGCATCTATACCATTTAGCTAATTTGTCTGGGGTAATATATGTTTGGTTAATTCGTTTTAAATGTGATTCTTGCCATGAAGTTGAGACCCAAGATTTGTATATCAACTTAAAACTATTCTGAATATTTTGCAAATGAATTTCAGGAAATAACTTCACCCATTTTCCCATTGTAACGAGTTTGCATGAGCATTTAATATATTATAGAAATAGGATATAGAATATATTCCATCCTGAAATAACTTAATCCCATTATGGAGCAAACCCAGGGACCAATCATGATCATATTTATTTTTCAGCTCAGCTATGTAATGTCTGAGTTGGAAGAAAGCATGAAAATCCTTTTGGGATACTTGAAAACGATTCAAAATATTGTGGAAGGAACAGATTGTATTCTCATCCATAATGAGTTGTTTAACCTGGGTTAAGCCTTTGTTCTTCACTATTTAAAGACACTATAGGAAATACCCACAATTGGGAGAAATTCTGTACAATACGGATTTAGATTAATCTCATTACAGTATTTTTGTCATGCAATTATTACATTTTTCATTGTTACTAAACAAGAAACATTTATAGGCAATTTGGATAAGGGACAATGTTAAATGGCTTTTAAGTCAAATGGAACAGCTAGATCTGCTTCGCAAAGTCCCATCATGACATATTCCTTGTCTGTTATCCAGTCAACTGCATATTTCAAAATTGTCACTAAATTATATTGTTTGATATTTGGAAACGCAAGTCCAGCTGCATCCCTAGAACGTGTTAACTTATTTAAAGCGATACGTGGTTTATTATCTTTTAATAAGAAGTTCACACAGGACTGGTTAAAACGCTTTATATCTACTGTGTGAAGGAAAATTGGGATGCTCTGGAGTAGGTATAATAATTTGGGAAACATGATTATTTTAATTAAGTTACTACCAGTGAAATCGGTAAATTTCTCCAGTCGAGTAGTTTCTTTTTACATTGTATGAAAAAAACTGGGGAAGTTTAATGTGTACCAGTCATCTGGATTCCTTGATATAATTATGCCTAAATATTTAATTTGTTGTACTTCCTTAAAAGGATGGCTGATCAAGTAGCCAAAGAAGTTCTGATTTCCCTAAGTTAATTTTGTATCCTGAAAGTTTGTCTAGGTCTGATTCCACATTACCTAGAAAAAGGAGCAGGTCATCTGCATAGAGTGAAAGAATAATATTCTTATTACCTATATGTATGCCTTCCAGATGTTGTTGTAATAAAATTGCCAAGGGTTCCAACGTGAGAATAAAGAGAAGTGGGGAAAGTGGACACCCATGCCGAGTTTCTCTATGTAACAATAGAGTTTCAGTAACTACACCATTGATAATAATAGCCAAAAAAGGGTTATTATAAATTAAATGTATAAAGTGTTTAACATTACCTACAAATCCGAATTAATGTAGTGTATAAAAAAGATGGTCCCAACTTATATAGTCAAAGGCTTTTTCTGCATCAACCGTTAGTATTGCCGCATTATAATTTTTTTGTTGATCTGCCTTAAACCTATTCCAATAGAAATCCAGTACTATCATGGCTTTTTGTATATTTTAACAGGATTTCGACCGGGCATAAAACCTGATTGGTCTACATGTATTATTTCCGCAAGATATGGAGCAAGTCTTTTAGTTACTATAGAAGTAAGTAGTAAGTAGTGTATAATCAAAATTAAGAAGTGATATAAATCTATATTAAGGCGGGATTGTCTGGGTTTTTATCTTTTTTCAATATTAGGGCAATATTTGAAGCCGAAAAGTATCTAGAGCTGGTAGATCCTTTTACAAAATATGAGTTGTATATTTTATGTAGTATGGGAGTGACTTTGTTTTGTAATATTCTGTAGAACTCAGCGGGAAAAGAGTCTGGACCGGGGGCCTTGTTTAGTTTTGCATGCGTAATCCCATTAACAATCTCTTCCCTTGTGATTGGGAGATTAATTTGGGCCATTGTTTCCTGTGAAAACCTAGATACTTTTACTTTATTCCAGAATCTGGTCTTTTGAGTTTCATCTGGGGCATCGGCCTTATATAAGTTCTGGAAAAAAAATTAAAAAATCTTCTGTATCTCTGAATTAGATTTTTCCCTGTCCTGCCCTGGACAGGATAAGGTAACATTAATTGCCGAAATATGATTATTGGTTCTGTGTTTTGTAATTCTTGCCAGAAATTTGGCGTCTCTTTATTATAACTTTTTTCACACTATTAGATACTTGAATTTCTTTCTGTTTAATTTTTTTTTTTGAGTACATAGGTAAGTCTTAATTTCTCGTCGCAACACAGCCTTCCCAGCCTCCCAAAACGTTTCTATTTTGTTAGGATATGTACTATTACATTGTATAAATTCATTCCATTTTAGTTTTAACCAACTTTGGAATTTGTTGTTGTGAAGTAAATATTTGGGGAAGAAAAAAATATTGGTGTGATTCATTTGAATATCTCTGACCTTAAATTCTAAAGAAATAATTGCGTGGTCTGACAATACAATTCCTTCAATCTCAGATTTTGTTTACAGTCCAAGCAAGTGGTCAGATATTAGAAACATGTCAATCCTTGACAGGGATTGATGTGTCTTTGATATGCAGGTATAGGCTTTCAAATGGAATAGAGCACAGTGCCTCTAAGAGAGGTGCGTAAACAGATCACGGACAGATAAACAGGATAAAACATCAATGAAAGCAGCACTCTTGTGGTTGAGGAACAGTGGAAGAGATCTGTAGAAACAGATAAAGAGGCGCCTCATAAAGCAATATCGTCTGGAAGGGGGAGTACACAAATGTCAGTCAATGGCTCAGACCTGAAGGGTATTTACATAGATGATGGCACTTGTATGGTGCCTAATAGTGCAGGCCGTAACCTTAGGTCACCCGACAGACTATCACACTGATTAGACCACGTGGGTTCCAAACGAAAGTCAACGATGGCAGAGGGTCAGACATAACAGAGGAGCAGCACAATGGCCAGTCCCAGTGCAGCAGACTCAGTAATAGAGCCAATCCAGAGTTTAGGGTCCATGGTGGATGAATAATGTACGTAGAGCAAGTGCTTTTAAAAATGTCAAAACAAATTTGTGCAACGCGTTTCTCGACTGTATTGGTCGTTTCATCAGGCTGTAACTAACACATATGAACCTGCTCTATTTAAAACACCCCATTCACCAATCACAGTAAGAAATCTGAAACACACACCCTCTCATTGAGGGAGCGCGACAAACACACCCACCCAACCAGCCAATGAGGCATTTGGATATCGAAGAGGGGGCATGTGTCCAAGACTCCACTGCACTAGTGATGGGTACATAATATATATAATATAAAATAAAATAACATTAACAACTAACAATAGTATAAAAAACAATTATTACATAAATGTAATTTAGTACTCAAATGAAATCATGAATCTATATCTGCAAAATGCAAATATTGACAACCTTAAAAACTAAAAAGCAAACATATAAAACTGGTAGTGCATGGTCTAAATCACTAGCTGCACATAGTCAAAAGTATACTTGTGAGCATAATACAAATGACCACTTAACAATATACCGATCATTATACCGGCGTAAAAAATGGGAAATTGGAGGAACAGTATACATTGGAGTATGTGCAAAAAATAAAATAAAATAACATAAATAAAAATATGTCATATATATAATAACATAATCTAGCATAAAAAGACAATCTCCACATACATTTCTTCGGACCTCTATTATAAATAAAGATGCAATCTATATATTAACAACCGGACCGGCACGATAATACAACCAGACCTCATGAAACATATTGATAACATGAATTAATAAAACACATCCCTGCCATTAAAAAGTAGATAGTACTCAAAGTACTAGAAAAAAATAATTAGTACAATTACTTGCATTGACATGGGTGATGACAAAATACAGACGGTGAGATATATTGGTACCTGCCTAGATATACTCAAACCCACAGAACAAATGCCAGATGTTCAAAGCTGTCACTATGGGTAAAGTAAAGCTAATCAATAGTCAGCAATCAACAGGGGTATCCTAATATACTAAGGGTATTAGGTTATATGAGCATACTCTAGTATACCGCGCCTCACCAATCAAACCAATTGTAGTTACCAGGGATAGACCACAACTGGTTGTAGAGGAGTAAGCAATAGACTACGTGATAAACAAATTGATAAAAAGAACAATAAGGGCAGAAAAATGGAAGAAATCCAAAGTACCATAACAATAGATATACATTGGTTATCTTTAATACAATATTTTATTATTTCATGTATTTTATTATTTTTATATATGTTTTATTTTGAAATATGTTTAGATATGAATTTCTTTAGTGAGTTTGTTTTTGTAGAATCAGGCACAGGGAGTACCACCGGATCAAAATGAGTGGAAAGCGGCTAAATCCACACACAAGTTTAGCCCAGCCGGATGTAGACTCTTGGGAACATGAATCCAATAGGTCTCCCTCTGCCTAAGTCTGAAAAAATGATTACAAAGATGAGATTTAGGAATATGTTCAATTGGTGTCACTGAAAAACAATTTGTGTCACCATTGTGAATATTATTACAGTGTCTTGATACACTGTGAAATCTATAGTTATTCTTCATATTTCGCTGATGTTCTGACCATCTCTTACTAAAACATCTACAAGTGCGTCCTACATATTGGATCCCACAGACACAGGAGAGGATATAAATCACATAATTGGATGCACAGGAGATGTGGCCGATAATAGAGTAGGACCTTTTTGTCACATTAGACTGGAAAATTTGCTGTTTATTAACAATATGGTCACACATCTTGCATCTCCTTATTCTGCTTCTGTGGGAGCCATGAGGCAAAGTACGCCTCACGATTTTCGTAAATGAGGATAATTTCTTATGTTTTACCACTTTGCTGGGTGCTAAAATAGTTTATAAATTAGGGGCTGTCTTGAACACCACCTTAGGTTTATTTCCTATCAAATCACCTAAAATTCGGTCCTTAGTTAGGATATCCCAGTGTTTAGTGATGATCTGCTTAATCAGATGATGGTCACAGCTGAATTGTGTGATAAATAAAGGATACTTGTTCATATTAGTATTGATTTCTTGACCTAATTTTTTTTGGGACTAGAGAAATATTTGTCGTTTGAACTGGCCATACGGCATGTTCCGCTTCCAAGGATAGTAATGACTGCTCCTGAAGTCCAGGTAGCTATTACAGTTCACTGTTTTAAAGAAGGTGGTACTAGTAACTTTGCCATTGGTAAAGCAAAGTTGGAGATCAAGAAACACCATTAACTCATTATGTATAGAGCTTGTAAAAGTTAAACCCCTGTCATTGGTATTTAGATGCTCAACAAAAAGATTATCAGAGGGCTGATTTTATCTCCATATAAGGATTAGACTGTCAATATATTATCTATAGAATACCAGGTTTGCCCCAAAGCATGGGTTATATATATATTTGTGTTCAAAAGACCACATATATAAATTAACATAGCTAGGGGTGAACCTAATACCCATGGCTGTTCTACTAGTCTGGAGATAAAATTCATCCTGAAACACAAAATAATTGTGTCTCAGGATAAATGAGATAAGCTGTAACAAAAAAATGCCACTGGGTTTCCGGTAAATAAAAATCCTGTTGAAGATATTCGGACACTGCCAACAATCCTAAATCGTGGGGAATGTTGGAATACAGTGCCTGAACATCACCAGTGATCCAAATAATGTCGTTGGTAATACAGCAGGACTCCAGTTTTTTTATTAGATCGGTTGAGTCTTGAATATAGGATTCGAGGCCTAAGACATACTTCTGCAGAAAGTGGTCAACGTAAGAAGACACATTGTCTGTTAAGCTTCCTATGCCTACAATTATGGGCTGACCTGGTGGACATGCAGGATTCTTATGCATTTTAGGAAGATGGTAATAAAATGCATGATTTGGCTCATTAGGGACCAAATATTATTTTTCTTTTTTAAGGAGCATCCCTTTTTCAAAAGCAGACTCAACAAGATCTTTTAGAATAAAAATCTGTTAAAATCTGACAGCGCTCAACCTTGTGTCTGTAGCTCCTAGTATTGTGGGTACCAGTGCCCCCAAAAGGTGAATGTAGTGCTAAAAATAAATACACAGAGCGCCTCCTAAAAGGCTAAGACACTAGTAGTGACAAGATTATTTAAATAAAAAATATATTGAAATTCTATAGGGATATATAAAATATTTTATAAGCTACTTATAGCTAAAATATACAAACAAGATACAAAAGTGGATCCACTTAAAATTAACAATAAAATATGCATATATCTATATAAAAAAACAATACAATTGTGGTTAAAAACCACAACAATATACAATCTTAATCACAAAATAAATTACAATAAAACAGCTGTTGATGGTTGGATAAAAAATAAATATAAAAACATCAATTTACTGAGTAGGTGTCCATAAATATGTAGGTCCCAAACTTTAAATTCTTTCCAGAGAGTGAATGTCCAATATGAACATTCTATTTTAAAACAGTTATCCTAATATATCCCTCGATAAACTGTGAAATGATGAAGTGTGTAAAAAAGAAAAACGTAGTGGTTTTCAAATCAAATTTCAAAAATTATTGTGAATATCCAAAAAATCCTGAAAAGATGATGTGATGAAGTGGGCGTGAATAATCAAAAATGTGTGTACACAAAAATGAAAAAAGAAAAAGGAAAAAATGTAAAAAAATAATCCAAATGAATATTTAGGATGTGTTAAAGTGAATAACACACTTATAAAGTGACCCTTATGTGAATACAAGATGTGAAGAGATGCTCCTAAAAAGTTATTCCTGTGTGTAAACGATGAAAAAATACAGAAATGGATCCTATGTCTCAGGGATCAATTCATTCAAAGATATACCTGTAATAAAACAAATATAACATAGTGCAAAACTGCTATTCAAACTTAGTCAGTAACTGAAAAGAAGCTTACCATATATGTCAACGCGTTTCGGCCCTAAGAACTGGGCCTTTATCAAGACTATAGATGGATTAGCATGGTAGCTCCTTTTATAGCTATTACTGGCCAATAAGTGCCAGTGTTGTTTTGGCGCTAAAAAATAACCTCTACTTCCTGTTCCTGTTGACCTGGAAGTAAAAAAATAACCTCTACTTCCTTTTCCTGTTGACCTGGAAGTAAAAAAATATAACCTCTACTTCCTGTTCCTGATGACCTGGAAGTACTATTGAGTTTATTCTATTTTTGTATATATGTTCCTAGTTTCATGGTAAATTCATGCTATGTTTCAAATAAAGTACATGTTCATTTTTATTTGTTTCATTAATATTTGAAAGATAATATTTGCCTAAAATCGGCAAACCGGAAGTGTGTGTTCAGTCATTTATCACCATGGAAACCAATATAAGAGTGAATGAATAGAACAATTTTCAGTCATATATTTAGATTTACCATGCCTGATCTGAAAATAGGCTTAATCTATCCTAAGGTAACTAGCTATTTTTGAAAATTGTAAGGCTGCTTGTTAGGCCCTTCTTTGACAGAAAAGACGAGTGAATGAAAAATGTATTCTACTTAGGGAAGACATCAAAGTAATAAATATTATAGTGGATATGACACTATTAAGGAATACAATAAAATAAAATAGAAGATTCTTATTTAAAAAATATAACAATCTAAAAGGGTCCTAAAATGTAAGCAATAATTTCACTGTCCCTATAGAGATATCTATTTAGGAAAAGCGTATAGAATGTCTTCTGGAATGTCATAAAAAATCATATATTTTTTTGATATATAGAAATATCAAGAAACCTATTAAGATAAACATTGTCATATAGCCTCCTATATGGAGACGACCCAGGGCTAAAAAACATTGGAATGATAAACATGATAAAAACATTGGGATAATGAACATCGATTGTAAACATAATTAAAATATAATTAAATTGTTCGAATGATAAACATAATAAAAACATTAGGATAATGAACATCGATTGTAAACATAATTAAAATTTATAAAAATTAGAATATTAAAATATTTCAATATTTGAAACTCTCCATCAGTAATAGTAATGCAAAGTGGCAGGTGAAGAGGAGGGGTGCATGGTTATATTAACAGAAGTACTTGAAATCACAATTACAATAAGACCTATCTCTTTCAGTAATAGTAATGCAAAGTGGCAGGTGAAGAGGGGGGTGCATGGTTATATTAACAGAAGTACTTGAAATCACAATTACAATAAGACCTATCTCTTTCAAATGCCTACATATACTCTATGTGGGGGTGTGCCTAATCTATGCTAGTATGAAAATACATGCACCTATTTAAGCTACACCTATAGGATAGAATAATAACAGCGGCTATAATCTTAAGTTAAGAAGATGAGATAGATCTTCTTTGTTATTAAGACCCTTAGGGTAAAGGCAATCTAAATTGAAAATCCATTTTGATTCAGCAGTTAATAGTTTCTTTTCATAGTTCCCCCCTCTCCAATTGGCTGTAACCAATTGGATACCTATGTAGCTGAGATCTTTTTGTCTTCCCTGATGTTGCTGCGTGAAATGCCGATATAGTGGTGTGTCTACATTTTTATGCTTGATTTTTAACAGGTGTTCTTTGATTCTGTCTTTCAAAAGTCTGGAGGTCTGGCCTACATATTGTAGACCACAGTTACATTGTATCATATAGATGACCCCCTTACTTGTGCATCTTATTGTATCTTTAATTTCATACTTCACTTTAGAATTGTGTGAAATAAAGAATTGTGTTGAGTCTGCTTTTTCAAAAGCAGACTCAACAAGATCTTTTAGAATAACTTTATATTGGTTGGTTGGGTAAAAAGTAAGTTTAGTATAATATGATACATTATGCAAGATTTTTCTAGCTTCCAATAAATAATCATCTACATTTTGAAGCACTACCCCCCCCACCCCTTATCAGCCTGTCTAATCGCCAGGGACTTATAATTTTTTAGATTTAATAATGCTCTTTTCTCATTGGCAAATAAATTGCTTTGGCTATTATTATTCTTTGGAATTTTATCGAAATCGTCACTTACAAGTTGCTTGAAGATTTCAATATGTGCATTATTGGCCAGTTGAGGTACAAAATTTGATTTGTTTTTAAAGTGTATATGGATATAACCATCACACAATTGGTTAATTAAAGAATCTGGTTCAAAGGTTGGAACTAATTGTTGACTAAGTCTAGTATCCATAGTATCTGTTAAAATTGGCAACTTTGAACTATTTTTAAGTAGTTTTTCTGCAAAATACTTTTGCATGGATAGTTATTGTGTAAAACGATTTCAGAGTGAAAATGTATCATGTTTATTGGTAGAACTAAAAGAAAGTCCTTCACCGAGAACCCTTATTTTGTCATCAGTTAAAACATGCAATGATAGATTAAATATTCCTTTACTTAGGGTCTGTAGTCTTGTCATTTTGAGGGCTGTGCTACATCCTCTGCACCCTTGTTTCCATCGGGCATTTTCCCTTTTGGGGGGAAGTTAGAGAGACTACAGGCTCTAGGTAGCTGGCTATTGTTTTTTGCTTCCAAGACTGTTGTCAAGTGATATCGTGGCGTTGAGCTCCATGCTTCACCCAAATACAAGCGCTGCTTTGACGTGCTCGTGCACAATTTCACCATAGACATCAATGAGGAGAGCCGGCAAAAAAAACCACCTGCGATCATGGAAAAAAAAAATGCTCGGTAACGCAGCCCCATTGATGTCTATGAGGAAAGAAACAGTTATGTTTAAACCTAACACCCTAACATAAAAACCACGTCTAAACACCCCTAATCTGCCGCCCCTAACATCGCCGCCACCTACATAAAACTATTAACCCCTAATCTGCCCCTCTGGATATTAACCTCTAATCTGCCGCCCTTAACATCGCCGCCACCTACATTACAGTTATTAACCCCTAATCTGCCGCCCCCAATGTAGCCGCCACTATACTAAAGTTATTAACCCCTAAACCTGTGGCCTCCAACATCACTAACACTAAATAAATATATTAACCCCTAAACCTAACCCTAACCCTAACGTAACCCTAACCATAACCCTAACCCTAACCTAACCTTGAACCTAACACCCCCGCCCTAACTTAAATATAATTAAAATCAATCTAAATAAAACTTACAATTGTTAACTAAATAATTCCTATTTAAAAATAAATACAAACTTACCTGTAAAATAAAACCTAAGCCAGCTACAAAATAACTAATAGTTATATTGTAGCTAGCTTAGGTTTTATTTTTATTTCACAGGTCAGCCAATAGGATGAAAGCTCAATCCTATTGGCTGATTGCAACAGCCAATAGGATTTTCCCCTTTAATTCCTATTGGCTAATAGAATTCTATCAGCCAATCAGAATGTGAGGAACGCCATCTTGGATGACGTACCTTAAAGGGAAACTTCATTCTACATTGACCATCGGAAGAAGAGGATGCTCCGCGCCGGATGTCTTGAAGACGAACCTGCTCCGCGCCGGATGGATGAAGATAGAATATGCCATCTGGATAAAGACTTCTGCCTTCACTACTATTATTTAATCAAATGTCAATTGACAAATGTATTAAATGAATAAAAAAACGGGAGAAAAAAATATAAAAATATTTGTACAATTTAAATATTAAGAAGTTAATAAATCTATACTTATTAATATACTTAGGGTTGAAAATAATACACTATATGTGATAAATAATTCCTACAGAGAGAGAGGGATAACGACTTAAATCCCACAAAATAATGTGGTATTACACAAAAGCCAATCAGATTGAGCTTGCATTCTATTGGCTGATCGGAACAGCCAATAGAATGCAAGCTCAATCTGATTGGCTGATTGAATCAGCCAATCGGATTGAACTTGATTCTGATTGGCTGATTCCATCAGCCAATCAGAATATTCCTACCTTAATTCTGATTAGCTGATAGAATCCTATCAGCCAATCGGAATTCGAGGGACGCCATCTTGGATGACGTCATTTAAAGGAACCGTCATTCGGCTAGTAGGCGTCAGGAGAAGAGGATGTTCCGCGTCGGATGGAAGATGATGGCTCCCGAAGAAAGAAGATTGAAGATTCCGTTGATAGAAGACTTCATCCGGATCATGGACCTCTTCAGCTCCCGCTTGGATGAAGACTTCAGCCGGATCATGGACCTCTTCAGCTCCCGCTTGGATGATGACTTCAGCCGGATCATGGACCTCTTCAGCCCCCCGCTTGGGCTTGGATCAGGACATCGGAGTGGCTCTTCTGGATCGGTGAACCTGGTATGGTGAAGATAAGGTAGGAAAATCTTCAGGGGCTTAGTGTTAGGTTTATTTAAGGGGGGTTTGGGTTAGATTAGGGGTATGTGGGTGGTGGGTTGTAATGTTGGGGGGGTATTGTATGTTTTTTTTTACAGGCAAAAGAGCTGAACTTCTTGGGGCATGCCCCGCAAAGGGCCCTGTTCAGGGCTGGTAAGGTAAAAGAGCTTTGAACTTTAGTAATTTAGAATAGGGTAGGGCATTTTTTTATTATGGGGGGCTTTGTTATTTTATTAGGGGGCTTAGAGTAGGTGTAATTAGTTTAAAATTGTTGTAATATTTTTCTAATGTTTGTAAATATTTTTTTATTTTTTGTAACTTGGTTCTTTTTTTATTTTTTGTACTTTAGTTAGTTTATTTCATTGTATTTATTTGTAGGAATTGTATTTAATTTATTTATTGATAGTGTAGTGTTAGGTTTAATTGTAACTTAGGTTAGGATTTATTTTACAGGTAAATTTGTAATTATTTTAACTATTTTAGCTATTAAATAGTTCTTAACTATTTAATAGCTATTGTACCTGGTTAAAATAAATACAAAGTTACCTGTAAAATAAATATTAATCCTAAAATAGCTATAATATAATTATAATTTATATTGTAGCTATATTAGGATTTATTTTACAGGTAAGTATTTAGCTTTAAATAGGAATAATTTATTTAAGAAGAGTTAATTAATTTCGTTAGATTAAAATTATATTTAAGTTAGGGGGGTGTTAGTGTTAGGGTTAGATTTAGCTTTAGGGGTTAATACATTTATTAGAATAGCGGTGAGCTCCAGTCGGCAGATTAGGGGTTAATAATTGAAGTTAGGTGTCGGCGGTGTTAGGGAGGGCAGATTAGGGGTTAATACTATTTATTATAGGGTTAGTGAGGCGGATTAGGGGTTAATAACTTTATAATAATAGCGGTGCGGTCCGCTCGGCAGATTAGGGGTTAATAAGTGTAGGCAGGTGGAGGCGACGTTGTGGGGGGCAGATTAGGGGTTAATAAATATAATATAGGGGTCGGCGGTGTTAGGGGCAGCAGATTAGGGGTACATAGGGATAATGTAAGTAGCGGCGGTTTACGAAGCGGCAGATTAGGGGTTAAAAATAATATACAGGGGTCAGTGATAGCGGGGGCGGCAGAATAGGGGTTAATAAGTGTAAGGCTAGGGATGTTTAGACTCGGGGTACATGTTAGAGTGTTAGGTGCAGACATAGGAAGTGTTTCCCTATAGCAAACAATGGGGCTGCGTTAGGAGCTGAACGCGGCTTTTTTGCAGGTGTTAGGTTTTTTTTCAGCTAAAACAGCCCCATTGTTTTCTATGGGGGAATCGTGCACGAGCACGTTTTTGAGGCTGGCCGCGTCGATAAGCAACTCTGGTATCGAGAGTTGAAGTTGCGTTAAATATGCTCTACGCTCTTTTTTTGGAGCCTAACGCAGCCATTCTGTTGACTCTCAATACCAGAGTTATTTTAAAGGTGTGGCCAGAAAAAAGCCAGCGTTAGATACGTGGGTCTTTACCGACAAACTCTAAATCTAGCCGTTAGTTAGGTATTTATTTATGAGGATCATGACCCCATTCTTCCTTTGGTGACTCGGAGTGGCAATTACTTCCCCTACTCATCAAGATTTTAGTTTATCCAATTCTTGTGATTGTAAGTGGGTCTCTTGTAGCAGGGCTATATCTGGCATATGTACCCCTAATAGTTTAATTATAGCCTTCCTTTTAATAGGAGACATGATGCCCCCACATTCCAGGATACAATTTTATGAGACCCCATAGTGCCTAGTCCAATAGGTATAAGATGAAAGGCCATTGCAATAGGGGGTAAGGAGTATAAGGGGGGGAGGGAGGTTAAGGGGAAAAAAAAATAGAACTTCACCTCTGTCATACTTAATATAACTTGCTTGAGCGGCATTATTAAATCATAGGGACAATGCAATAGTACTACATAAGGTAAATAAATATGGGACATAATGGACACAGCATTTTTTAACATTCTCATATAACAAATATTTTTACAAAAAAAAGAAAAAAAGTCATTTCCCGAGCATTTAGGTATGTGATAGTTATCCCACACCATTATCTGTGCAGAATTGTTTTGCTTGTCAGGGAGTATTTAAGATTTTACTTTCGCCATCAATATACATTAGTAGTTTTGCAGGATAAAGCATTCTAACATTAAAGTTGGCTTTCAACAACCTAGTACAGAAGGGAGACATTTCTCTCCTCTTTAGGGAAGTTTCCGCAGAGAAATCCTGAAATAGTAGAATTTTATTTTGTCCAATCATAAGTGGGTTTGCTTTCCTATAATGGGTAAGGTAAGATAATTTATCTTGATAATTCAAGAATTTCAAGATTATTGGTCTAGGTTTAGTAGTACCATTTATGTTTTTGTATAGGGTGCCTACCCTGTGAATTCGTTCTATTTGTATTGGGAAGCCTGTGTTTTGCATTCCCATTAATTGTGGTAATTTTTCTATAGCAAAACGCATAAGATTTTGATATTCTGAGTTTTCGGGTAATCGAATGATACGAAGATTATTCCACCGTGAGCGATCTTCAAAATCCTCTAACCTCAAAAGGGCTATGGATAACTTCTTATTATGGGACAGACTGGCTTGCTCAATTAAATTTGTTCTATCCACCAGTTCCGAGACTCTAATCTCCACCTCAGTGATCCTAGATGCGAATTGTCTCACTTTACTAGTTAAATTATTAATTTCAACTTTAATTTCATGTTTAAGATTTTAAAGTTGTGGAGTGATTAAATGTGACAAAACACAAGGCATAAAATCTCTTTCTGTTTACTGGAGAACGTTCTTGTAAGTAATAGAGCAAACACAACTGCATATATTAGTCATCAGAGCACCCCTCAACAAAAATACAGATAAGTCTGAAATAAAACAGCATAGTTTTACATATTTTTTATAAATATGTTTTTTCATAAAATATTTAAATACATTTTTGGATTTAATTTTATAAGTCTTTCAAATACTTTGATTAAAACAAATAAGTTTATAGTAAGTAGATACTGGTTTCCATGATCTGTAAAGTTATTTTTTTTTACACAGCATAAAAAGGTTTACATGATAATAAAATATATTTAAAAATAGTGCTCTTGACAGGCACAATGTAGAAAATGCCCTAGGAGAGGAGGAATGGAGAAATGAATTTAACATGGGACATAGATTCATAAATTTTCTGCAAAACTTAAGTTTCCTAAAGTTATTAAACTGTAAAAAAAAAAGCATACTGAATACCAATAATATTATACATTTCCTTAGACTAATACTAGGATAGAATGTAGCTTCAAGTAAACTTTCCTATGTGCAGTTAAGCTTCAGAAACAATTGTATACATGGCATGTATATATAGTTTAGAATCTCAGTTTGTCATGGTAAAAATACATTTCAAAAAGCTTTCAGGTGATGTTTTATGTCATTTATCCAGATTTCTGGCTACTTGGTATTAACAGTGGAGATATTTCAATTAAAGGAACATTCTAGTCAAAATTAAACCTTTATTATTCCGATACGTCATGCAATTTTAAACACAACTTTCCAATTCACTTTTATCATCAAATTTGCTCTGCTCTCTTGGTATTCTTTGTTGAAAGTTAAACCTAGGTAGGCTCATATGCTAATTTCTAAGCCCTTGAAGGCTGCCTCTTATCTCAGTGCATTTTGATAGTTTTTAAAGCTAGACAGTGCTAGTTCATGTGTGTTATATAGATAACTTTGTTATCACACCTGTGGAGTTACTTAGGAGTCTAAAATGCAAGTCTGTCAAAAGAACTGAATTAAGGGGGCAGTCTGCAGAGACTTAGATACAAGGTAATTATAGAGTTAAAAATTATATTAATATAACCGTGTTAGTTATGCAAAACTGGAGAATGGGTAATAACGGGATTATCTATCTTTTTAATCAATAACAATTCTGGAATATACTGTCCATTTAAGTCAATCAGTTTATCGTTCCTGGTTTGCTTTGGTTAAGGCACAATTATTTATTTAAGGATTTTTTTTGTAAAATTTAATTAGAAAAAACAAAACAAAACTAAAAAAAAAACATGATACACCTGAGATTTCCAATATCCTAAACTCAAAACTATAAGTGTGTTATCCTATTGTTATCATTTAAGGTAATTTAGGTTTGATGACTCTCTCCATTATCAGCTCTTATTTTCAAATGCTTATAACTCCAGATGCAATTAAAGAAACTGAAAGTGCCATGTTTGAATTGAACCAGTTATTTTTAGATGTATCCATGCAATGTTTGGTTCAGAATTTTCCACCAATTTGGGGCATCAGAATTTAGTTTGTCGACATGTTAGGTCCGGCTAAATATTTGGATAAGAATTTCGTTTGACACAAAATTTGTTACTTTGCACTAGAGCCTTTGAGAAGCCGTAAACACTACTGGCAAATACAAACAATTCAGGAAGAAGAAAACATTCAGGAACTGGAACAAGTTTTACAATGACAATTCAAACAATAAATTAAAATTAAAAGATCCACTACAACCTTTACATACATTTTTTTCTTTTCATTCGACTCTCTCATTTTTTGTTTCAATAAAGTACCCACGTTCCTCATTTTCTCACACTCCTGCTCCATAAAAAGTTTGTAGTTAACAGTTCTCCTTGGAGACTTAATTTAGAGAACGGCATGAATAGGAGATGCGACAGCAGGAAGCAGAGAAACCAAACAAACCTTATGGTAATAATAATAATATAGTACATAAACCCCAAAAATACACCTCCAAAGAAGGAGGACAATCATGTGTTTAGAGTCATTTTGGCACAGCAGCCAGTAGTTCCCTTAGGATTAGGAATTAAAGGATGATGGCCAGTCACCATAGAGTACGGAGGACAGGAGCAGGGGTGGCAGCAGCAGGCAGCAGAGTTACTCAACAAGATAAGAAGGCCTGACAGTAAATAAACCTGAAAAATACACCTACAGGGAAGGAGGAGGGGAACAGAGGCCTTCAGTTCCTTGAAAACAGTGGTCACCAGTTCCCTGAAGATTTGGCAATGACAGATAATGAACTCCACAGAGCAGGGAGGGCAGGAGTAGGAGTGGTAACAGCATCAGGCAGCCGAGTTACTGAACTAGGTGAATGACAGTGCATAAACCTGAAAAATACACCTCCAGGGGAGGAAAATGGCAACAGCTGCCTATAGACCCTTGGACACATTGGTCAGCAGTTTCCTGAGGATTTGGCATTGAAGGATGATGACCACCACAGAGCAGGGAGGGTAGGAGCAGGAGTGACAGCAACAGGCAGCATTGTTACTGAATTAGATAGGTAGGCCTAACAGTAAATAAACCTCGCAAATATAGTTCCATGGGAGGAGGGCAACACACATCTTCAGCCCCTTGGACACAGTGGCCAGCAGTTCTCTAAAGATTTAGTGTTGACGGATGATGGCAAACCACCACAGAGCAGGGAGAGCAGAAGCAGCAGTGGCAGCAGGAGCTGCAGCTGGCAGCAGAGTTACTGGACTAGATAGGTAGATGTCACAGTAAATAAATCACCAAAATACACCTACAGGAGAGGAGGAGGGCAACACATGCATTCAACCACTTTGGACACAGCTGCGACCAGTTCCCTGAGGATCTGGTATTGACAGAAGATGACCTCTACAGAGCAGGGAGGGCAGGAACAGAAGTTCAGCAGGCAGTATTGTTACTGAATTAGATAGGTTGGCCAAACATAAATCTCAAAAATATACCTACAGGTGGGGTAGGAGAAAGGCAAACACGTGCTTAGAGCCCCTTGGACACAGCAGCCAGCAGTTCAATGAGGATTTGACATTGGCATTAGATCATCACCACAGAGCAGGGAGAGCAGGAGCAGAAGTGACAGCAGCATCAGTAGCAGGCAGCATTGTTACTGAATGAGATAGGTAGGCCTGACAGTACATAAATCTCAAAAATGCACCTACAGGCAGGGTAGGAGGAAGGAAAACATGTGCATAGAGCCCCTTAGACACAACAGCCAGCAGTGTCCTGAAGATTTGGCGTTAACATTAGATGAACACCACAGCCCAGGGAGGGTGTGAGCAGAGTTACTGAAGAAGGCCTCTGGATTATAGCACACCAACCCCATAAATACACCTCCAAGGAATATGACAAAGGGAGTAAAAGTAAAATGGGTGAAAGGAAATAAAGTTATCTCAGATTCCTCACCATCCCATACACCTGCTCCTTAAACACATTTGAAGTTAGCCTTCTAGACTCAACAAGAGCAATATCTCACAGAAATACAACTTAAAAAAGGAGAGATCTACTTTGAAAATTATACTTTGGTGAAGGGAGGGAAGTTTGGAAACATGCACTATGGTGTGGAATGTGCATCAGTACTGCAGCAAACACTGTCTTGTTCGTTTCTTTTTTTCATAACTTGTGTGTACTCCACGTTTTGGCAAAACATCTTATCCAACTTCCAGGCCAGCTTCCAGCATGATTTTGTTATGATGAACTGCTCCCTTTAGCACATAGATATGGCCTTAAACAAATGGAAAAATCTAAGACCAAGTGAATAAAGAGATATCGATACTCTGTTGTTCACAAAGGATTGACTGATGACCACCACAGAGCAGGAACAGAGGGAGCAGCAGTGAGCAGCAGCTTTTAAGAAGTTGGTGTAATTAGTCCTTGGTATGCTGTTACAAAACTTTTACTTACACAAAAAACCATAACACTGCGGTGCAGAAGGACTGCAAGCCACTTCAACAACAGTATTAAAAGCAGTCACATTGTTAGGCAAGAAATGAAGAAAGGGGGCTTCCCCATCACTGTTTTAAGCAAGACAATACAAATATTAGGTGTTAATCGACTTTAGAGATAGCAAAACTTTTAAACAGCGGAAGGCTATCCTCCATGCTATGGCTTCCTGTCAATTCATTGGGATTGGAAGCCCATTAGGCAGAGATGAGTGGACCATAATTGGTCAGTTAGTCTTAAAGCCTTTTAGGGATATCACAGAGAAATTGAGTTGAAACACTGTCAGCAAGATGGATGCATTCCTTGAAAGGCTCCTGGTGGCATACAAAGTAGTGAAATAGAAGTACTTGTCAGGAGGATGAAGGAGTAGCTAAAAGGTTGCATGTAGGAGCATCTCTTTCAAACTTTTTTTTTATCAGTTAAAGCTTGCACCCAGAATTAAAATGGTTTGAAAGGGTAATGCCATTATTATAATCATAAAATTAAGGGAAGTAGCTGATCATGTGTGTACATTTTTATCAAATAGAGTTGTGACTCAAGAGGAAAATAGTATTCAGTAGATTTAGAACTGTTTAATAAAATCATAAAACATAAATGCACATTTACAGTGAGCAGTGGAGAACTTATGTATGGGGACATGCATTCAAAGTTTGTACTGATCATAGGCCCTTGAAAACTGACAGGGTCAAGCAGGAAACTGCATTGCTAGATGGTCAGTTAGACTATTCTCTTTGACATATGAGTACAGACCAGGAAAGGAAAATGTGACAGCTGATTGCCTGTCTTGCCTGCAATTTTTGTCCTGCTGCTGCTGCTATGAGACAACCTTCAGATTCTGATAAACCCACATGGCTTCTGATATAAAACTTGTAGGAAATCGCAAGAGTGTCAGAATTGGCACTAGTAGAAATAATGGTTGCACTGGGGCGAACACTGGTACAGATGGTTTTGGGAGTAGACTTAAGAGTTAACATGTACATTTAGGCTGCTTGCTTGATAACCTCACAGCCTCTCTCAATCATACTACTAGGCTTTGAGCCAAATAATGTAAATTCAGCAACTACACCTTCAGTTCCCCTCATGGGGGTCAATTTAGGAAGCAGTGGATGCTGCTTCCGACCCACTCCGCTTCAGTTACACCTGAAGCGGAAGTTAAGAAGTAGCGGTCCTAAGACTGCTGCTCCTTAACTCGTCCGCCACCTCTGAGGTGTCGAACAATAATAAGCCCGATCAAATACAATCGGGTTGATTGACACCCCCTGCTAGCAGCCAATTGGCCGCAAATCTGCAGGGGGCGGTATTGCATCAGCAGTTCACAAGAACTACTGGTGCAATGATAAATGATGACAGCATATGCTGTCGGCATTTATCGATGTGCGGCGGACATGATATGCTACATCGTATCATGTCCGTCCACACAATAATACATTTACCCCATGGTCCTCTTTACTTTTATGGGTGGACTTAGAAGATGACCCTTACTGCTACTGATTCTGCTGCTTCTAGCTCTGGTACCGATTGGCCCTGCATATCTCCAACTACTGGTGGACATGGGATTTTTATCTACAGCAGACACTGAAGATGACCCTGCAACTGCTACTGCTCCTCTAGATGCTTGAGCAAGAAGAGCAGACAATGAGGACAATGGCCATCAAAATTATATTTGACACAATTAAATAGAACCAGTGATTGTTGCACTTCTGCTTATTAGACAAGTAGAAGCAGACAAGGATTCTGCACTAGTAGTAAGTGAGTGCTGGCACTAGTTGTGGTGGTGGGGGAGGCAGGCTGAAATATAGTACACTCAGACCGACAATTTTCTGATAGCATATTATAATTATATAATGATTCTTTTTTTTGGTTGGTGCTCCAACTGCAATTGCAATTGTGATTTTAATTAGATAAGGTGTACACCATCTCATGATATATGTAACACTGATAATATACTAGTGACAGACATAAGACATCCACTGTGTGCAATATAGCCAGCCACAGAAAAAATATTATATTCATTATTGTTGTCCTTATATTTTACACCCAAAATAAAAAGTTTGCTATGAAACTACTATGGTACTGTAAAGGGCCTGTAGCAAACTTTCAGGCAGCCACAGTGCCCACACTACAATATCAATTATGGTTTGAATCAGATGAAACGAAGTAACATAGAATTGGATGGTTGATAAGAACCAAAAAGGCCTATCAAGTCTCCCCATATTACATGTTACTTTTCTCTTAGAATAGTCTTATGCATGTTCCAGGCATTTTTGAATTACATTACAGTCTTTCGCCTAGATTACGAGTTATGCCCACTATATGGGTTTTAACGAACGCAACAAAAATTGTGTTATTTCACCCTCCATAGTGCTGCCATTACAAGTTTTGAAACAGACGGTTTGTGCGTGCGATAAGGTTGCGTTGAGCTCCATACCGCACAAAATACAAGCGCTGTTTTGACGTGCTCGTGCACGCTTTCCCCATATGGGGAGAGTGGGTTAGAAAAAAAACCTAACACTTGAAACGAGGAATGAAAAGCTCCGTAACTCAGCCCCATTGATGTCTATGGGGAAAAAAAGTTACGTTTAAACCTAACATAAACCCTAAGTCTAAACACCCCTAATCTGCAGCCCCCAACATCGCCGACACCTACATAATGTTATTAACCCCTAATCTGCCGTTGCCGATATCGCCCCACATAAATCTACAAACCCCTAATCTGCCGCTCCCGATATCGCCGCCACTATATTAAAATTATTTACTTCTATTCCTTCACACCCCAACATTGCCCACACTATAATAAATCTATCAACCCCTATTCCGCTACTCCTAACTTTAACATAATTAAAATAGAGGTAAATTAAAGTTACAATTATTAACTAAATAATACCTATTTAAAACTAAATACATACTTACCTGTGAAATAAAACCGAAGCTAGCTACAATATAACTAATAGTTATATTGTAGCTAGCTTAGGTTTTATTTTTATTTCACAGGTAGGTTTGTATTTATATTAACTAGGTAGACTAGTTAGTAAATATAAACTTACCTGTGAAATATAACCTAAGCTGCCTTACACAAAAAAATAACATTACAAAAAATAAAAAACCTACCATTTCAAAAAATAAAAAACACTAAAATTACAAAAAATAACAAAAAATAAATCATCCAAAACAATAAAAATTATTCCTATTCTAATACCCTTTAAAAAAAAACAAACAAACAAAAAAACTAATCTATAATAAACTACCAAGGGCCCTTAAAAGGGACTTTTGTGGGCCCTTAAAAGGGACATTTAGGGCATTGGCCTATAGATAAAAGTTTTTTCCTACAAAAAACAAACAAACACCCCCTAACAATAAACAAACCCACACCCCCAAAATAAAAATAAAGTAAAACCTAATCTACTTATTGCCCTTAAAAGGGCATTTGTGTGGGAATTTAGCTATTTTCCCTGCCCTTAAAAGGGCATTCAGCTCTTTTAAGAAATGCCCAACCCCTAATCTAAAAATAAAAACCCACCCCAAAACGAAAAAAACCCCCACATTACACAAAATAAAAAAAGAATTATCCAAAATAACAAGTTAAATAGCTGTTTTACCTGAAAATAAATAAATAATAATAATAATTATAATAATAATAAAGACCCACTAACATTACAAACCCCCACCCCCTAAACCCCCAAAATAAAACAAACATCTAAAAAAGCCTAATCTACCCATTGCCCTGAAAAGGGCATTTGTATAGGCATTGCCCTTAAAAGGGCATTTCGCTCTTTTGAATTGCCCTAAAAAAGGGCATTTAGCTCTTTTAAGAAAAGCCCAAACCCTAAACTAAAAAAAAACCCACCAAAAAAAACCTTAAAAAACCTAACACTAACCCCTCTTTAGGTACTCACAGTTTCTGAAGTCCCGCTTAAACGATCTTCATCCTGGCAGCTCCATCTTCATCCAGGCGGTTCCATCTTCATCCCGGCGGCGCAGAGCAGGTCCATCCTGAAGATATTTGGCACGGAGCATCCTCTTCATGCGGTCACCGCCGTATACTGAATCTTCAATGCAAAGTGCGCAATTCAAAATAGCGACAGCGTCCCTTGCATTCCTATTGGCTGATTTGATTTTGTAAATTCAAATCAGCCAATAGGATGAGAGCTACTGGAATCCTCTTGGCTGTTCAAAACAGCCAATAGGATGAGAGCTTCTGAAATGTCAGTATCTCATCCTATTGACTGATTTCAGCTTCCACTTTACTAAGTTCCTTCATACATTTGAAGTTTTCTATCATGCCACCTCTTTCCCTTCTCTGCTCTAAGCTATACATTTTTAGGTCATAAATTCTTTCTTTGTACATTTTATATTTTAGGTTGTGTACCATTTTAGTATCCCTCCTCTGGACAGTTTCTGGTTTATTTATATCATTCTGATAACATGGTCTCCAGAATTGTACACAGTATTCCAGATGTTGCCTAACGAATGATCTGTAAAGTGGCAGAAGAACCTTGCTATTTCTGCTACTAATACCTCTCTCTATGCAACCAAGTTTTCGACTGGCCTTAATGGCTGCACTGCTGCATTGTATACAACATTTTAAATAATCTGAAATAATAAGTCCTGTTCCTCTCTAGTTACAGTCAGTAATGTACCACTGAGACTATAATTGGCCTTTGGACTATTGGATCCTATATGCATCATTTTTCTCTTGGTACTATTAAATTTCAGATCCCATTTATTTGCCCAGTCCACTAGTTTTTTTAATATCACTGTTCTATTGATCAACCCCTCCTGGAACATCAACTCTGTTACACAGAGCAATCAAGCAAACCTTTCCCTGAAGCCAAAACAGCCCAAAGAACTGACCCTAAGGGAACAGCAGTAGTAACTGACCCCTCATTTGAATGTACTCCATTAATTGAAACCCTTTGCCTTCTATTACTAAGCCAGCATTCTACCCACTTAACAATCTTAGCATCTACTCTAAGGCAATACATTTTGTGAATACATTTGTTGTGTGGGTGTGAGGGTGTGTGGGACTCAGAATGCAGGAACAGAAAAAAAAAAACAAATGAAAGTCTTTCTTGAAAACTTTACTGTTTGATAATTAAAAGGAACATTGGGTAGTTCAGGTTGAAGATCACAGAAAAAAACTTATGTGAATCACTAAAGCCTAAGACCAACAGATACTAGTGTTTAAATTGAGCAGCAAAAGGTGAGATGGCACAGAATAGCTTATAGGAACGGCAGACACAACTGTTTTAAAGAAGACTGTCACTGGTATGGTAGACACAGGTTTCTCAGCAGGCACAGTATACCCAGTGGGTACTGTTGGTGAGACTGTCACAGGATGCCAGATAGGTACAGTAGGCACAGATGGTTTAATGAAGACTGTCACTGGTATAGTAAACACATATTTCTCAGCAGGCACAGGATACCCAGCAGGTACAGTTGGTGAGACTGTCACAGGATACCAGATAGGTACCAGATAGGTACAGCAGGCACATCTTCAGAAAGGTGAGCATACATGAGTGTCAGGTTATTCTGCTTTACTTTCAGGATCCAGGTAAGCATACGTAGGGGCTAGGTAAGTATGCTTGGTCTCAGGAGCAAGGTGAGCATACACAGGTATCAGGTAAGTATGCTTTGGTTTTCAGGAGCAAGGTGAACATAAAAGGTATCAGGTAAGTATGCTTTAGTCTTCAGGAGTGAGGTGATCATACACAGGTATCAGGTAAGTATGCTTTAGTCTCAGGAGCAATGTGAGCATAAACAGGAACAAGCTAAGTATGCTTTGGTCTCAGGATCAAAGATAGTAAGGTAAGAGGGCAATAACTTTGCCCAGAGCAATGAGGTGTGTGAGTTTTTAAAGGAGTTTTTCCAGATGGGAGTTCCTATAATTGGGACATGCCTTCAAGCAGAGGTCTCGGCGCCCCTTCACGTGGGATACTGAGGAGGAGAGTGGCATTCTCTGATTTATGAGCCACCATAAATCACCTCACAGTCTCAATGCCCAAACTGCCTAAAAGAAACCCCAAACATGAAGGTTTAATTAAGTCCCATATTACATAAGACAGCTTTTAGCTGTAACAAGTGCTAGCAATCTCCTTGCAAAAGAAAATTAAAATGGCACTTACCTGAAAGTGCTGTCCGGCAGCAGGAAAGATGGTTTGAGAGGATGCAGCACCTCACATAGACCTGTGAAGAGAGAAACACTGAGTAAACCTTCTCAGGTTTTCTAGTTAGGGCAGCAGATTCTTGAGAAAACACAGTGAGGATTGTACCTCACAAGTTCTCAAGTGCTCAAAAGCCACCACTGCCCTACTGAAGAGACTGATGTGGACTAGGCTAGACCCCAGAAAAGAACAGAGTAAGCTTACTCTGCTAAAAAAAAAAAAAAATCTTAATTGAAGAAAACCTCATCAGACACCTAAACTTCACCTCTTCCTTGCACTACAGGCAAAGAGAATGACTGGGGGATAGGGGTTAGGGGAGTGACATTTAACAGCTTTGCTGTGGTGCTCTTTGCCTCTTCCTGTTGGCCAGGAGTGATATACCCAAAAGTAATTTATGATGATCCGTGGATTCACTGTGTCATTAGAAAGAAATAAAGAACACTACCCCAGAATATCTACTCACATTTGCTGAAGTCCAGACATCCAGGCAGTGAGAAGCCTTAATCCAGGCGGCCAAAATCTTTATCCATCTCTGTACACTGAAGCTTCAATGCAAGGTAGCCATTTCAAAATGGTGTACCTTGCATTCCTATTGGCTGATTTAATTCTTCAAATTCAAATCAGCCAATATGATGAGAGCTTCTAAAATCCTATTGGCTGTTCAAAACAGCCAATAGGATGAGAGCTACTGAAATCCTATTGGCTGTTCAAATCAAATATTTTGGGGGACTTTTTTATTTTTATAGGACTATTAGATTAGGTGTAATTGTTTTTCTTTTTGATAATTTTGTTTATTATTTTTTGTAAGCTTAGTATATTTTATTTTTTGTAATTTAGTGTTTATTATTTTTTGAAATTTTAGATTTTTTATTTTTTTCATAGTGTTAGGTTTTTTTAAATTTGTAATTTAGATTTCTTAATTGGTAGTATTTTTCTTTTTTTAGAATAGTATAGTTAGGTTAATTTATAGTTTAATGTTAGGTTTATTTTTATTTCACTGGTACGTTTTTATTTATTTAAATATAGTTATATTGTAATTTTAATTTAAAGTTAGGGGGTTGTTTGGTTTAGGAGTTAATAGTTTAATTTAGTGTTTTGCATTGGGGGGCGGCTGTTTAGGCTTTAATAGGTTTATTTAGTGGCAGAGATGTGGGAGACCAGATATATAGGGGTTAATAACTTTATTATAGTTGCAGCGATGTTGTGGAGCGGCAGATTATGGTTTAATAGCTTTATTATAGTGGCAGCGATGTCGGGGAGCGGAGGATTAGGGGTTAATAGCTTTTATTAGTGTTGGGAATGTTGGGAGCGACGGATTAGGGGTTAATTACTTTATTTAGGTGTCTGCGATGTCGGGGGCGGCAGATTAGGGGTGTTTAGACTTGGGGTTTATGTTAGGGTGTTTTTTCCCCATAGACATCAATGGGATTGCGTTACGGAGATTTTTCATTCCGTGATCGCAGGTGTTAGTTTTTTTTCTAACACTCCCCATTAATGTCTATGTGGAAAAGCGTGCATGAGCACATCAAAGCAGCCCTTGGATTTTGTGCGGTATGGAGCTTAACGCCACCATATCGCACGCACAAGGAGGCTTTTCAGGAACTCGTAATGGCAGTGCTATGGAGAGTGAAATAACGCAACTTTTTTGGTGTTAGTTTTGCACCCTGTTTAGCGCAAAACTCTCAATCTAGGTGAAAGTCTTTAAATTCTTTACTCAGAACGCCTGTCCCTTTAATACCCAGGTGCAAACCATCTGTCTTATACAAGCTACTATCCTGCCAAACAGGGCTTTGATGGCTAACAAAACCACATCCTCTCTCCCTGCACCACTTCCCTAACAGTGTAATAGAGGGGTAATAGTATTTATTTGCTATTGAAAACCAAAATTTGAAAAAATGCAGTAATGTGCACTAACTACAGGAAAAAAATAATTATGCACACAAAGCGTAATAGTTAAATTATAGTAACCCCCCCCCCCCGCAAAGGCAGAAAAAAAAACACTTTAATTTAACCCCCCAAAAAGGCAGCAAGCCTACCTATAGGTCACAGAATATGCACTCAAAGCAATATAATAAACTAACACCTAGATTACGAGTTTTGCGTTAGGAGCTATGCGGTGCTAACGAGCAGTCTATGCTCACCGCTCACTTACAGACAGCGCTGGTATTACGGGTTTTTACAAACTCAGCGTTAACAGACAAAAAAGGGGAGCATTGAGCAAAATTTTGCTCCACATCTCACTTCAATACCAGCGCTGCTTACGTTAGCGGTGAACTGGTTGTGCATGCTCGTGCACGATTTCCCCATATGAATCAACGGGGAGAGCTGCCTGAAAAAAATTCTAACACCTGCAAAAAAGCAGCGTTTAGCTCCTAAAGCAGCCCCATTGATTCCTATGGGGAAATAAAATTATGTCTACACCTAACACCCTAACATGAACCCCAAGTCTAAACACCTTACACATATTAACCCCTAATCTGCTGCCCCGACATCGCCGACACCTACATTGGCATTGGATTGGATCAGCCAATAGGATTGAAATTCAATCCTATTAGATGATTGCATCAGCCAATAGGATTTTTTCTACCTTAATTCCGATTGACTGATAGAATTCTATCAGCCAATGGGAATTGAAGGGACGCCATCTTGTATGACGTCATTTAAAGGAACCTTCATTCAGTGTTAGCTGTCGGATGAAGAGGATGCTCTGCGTCAGATGTCTTGAAGATGGACCCGCTCCGCGCCGGATGGATGAAGATAGAAGATGCCATCTGGATGAAGAGTTCTGCCCATCTGGCAGACCACTTCGCCCGGCTTGGATGAAGACTTCTCCCGGCTGTGTTGAGGACTTTGGCCCAGTTGGATGAAGACTTCTCCCAGTAAGGTAATCTTCAAGGGGTTAGTGTTAGGTTTTTTTAAGGGGGTATTGGGTGGGTTTTAGAGTAGGGTTGGTTGTGTGGGTGGTGGGTTTTAATATGGGGGGGGGATTTGTAATTTTTTTTACAGGTAAAAGAGCTGATTACTTTGGGGCAATGCCCCGCAACAGGCCCTTTTAAGGGCTATTTGTAATTTAGTGTATTTTGTTAGGGGGATTAGATTAGGTGTAATTAGTTTAAAAATCTTGTAATTTGCTTATTATTTTCTGTAATTTAGTGGGGGGTTTTTGTACTTTAGATAATTTAATTTAATTGTATTTAATTGTATTTAATTTAGGGAAATAATTTAATTATAGTGTAGTGTTAGGTGTTAGTGTAACTTAGGTTAGGTTTTATTTTACAGGTACATTTGTCATTATTTTAACTAGGTGGTTATTAAATAGTTGATAACTATATAATAACTATTCTACCTAGTTAAAATAAATACAAACTTGACCGTAAAATAAAAATAAACCCTAAGCTAGCAACAATGTAACAATTAGTTATATTGTAGCTATTTTAGGGTTTATTTTACAGGTAAGTATTTCGTTTTAAATAGGAATAATTTAGTTAATAAGAGTTATTTTTATTTAGATTTCTCTTAATTATATTTAAGTTAAGGGGGTTAGGGTTAGACTTAGATTTAGGGGTTAGCTGCGACGTTGGGGGTGGCAGATTAGGGGTTAATAAATGTAGGTAGGTGTCGGCGATGTTAGTGACAGCAGATTAATAATATTTAACTAATGTTTGCGAAGCGGGAGTGCGGTTTAGGGGTTAATAAATTTATTATAGTGGCATCGATGTCCGGTTCGGCAGATTAGGGGTTAAAAATTTTCTTTTAGTGTTTGCGATGCGGGAGAGCCTTGGTTTAGGGGTTAATAGGTAGTTTATGGGTGTTAGTGTACTTTTTAGCACTTTAGTTAAGAGTTTTATGCTACGGCTTTGTAGTGTAAAACTCTTAACTACTGACTTTAAAATGCGGTACCAGTCTTGACAGGAGAGGATCTACCGCTCACTTTTTGGCAGACTCGTAATACTGGTGGTTCAGTGGTTCAGTTGATTTCTCTGTCTCACATATGTTTACTTTCTGAAATTCCTGATTGTTATAGGTTCTGGAAGACCAGATTTGGTGAATACTTGTCTAGAATTATGTAAAAAAAAGTTTCTTTGAACGAACATAATGTATTATCTAATGCATGATCATGTGACTATACTTTTATAATTATTTTACTTAAAATAATGGTAATATAAAGGCAGCAATTAAAATAGTTCAGCATATTCAAACACTTAATCAAACAAAGCCTGAGAGAGGGAGCAACAACATACGGATGGGAAATGTATACCCAGCCCTTCAGCCAGGGAAAGGGTTAAAAGGATACTTCAATCAAGAAATAAAAGAAATAAATAACATTTTTGAAAGTTGACCTTAAGACTATTTTTACCATTTCAAGAAAGAATATATTTTTTTAAAAGTAAAATATGTTCTTGACCTTGATATTCACATATGTAACATCTGACAAGACAATGACATCCACCAAAGAGATGCTCTATTTTTGGCCAGTGTTAGATTTACAAATCAGTATCTTAGAGCTTGGAGAAATAAATGACACAGGTGACGCAGACATGATGTTAATATAGATTAATGATACAAGGTGATTCCTGGTCTTACAGCTGAAAATGATTAATGGCTTTTGTATACCAGCTCAAAAACTATTCTAAATTATCCCAGACTTTATGACTGGATTTTCTTTTGCGCATTTCCGTACTCCACTCACTTTCCCTGCAGGGACAAGATGTCTTCTTTCAACTGGTAAATGAGAATCCTCCCCATCTGTTAAGATTTTATTTTATTGTACAATTCACACATACCTCTTAATCTTACTTTTTATAGGCTGCTGGCATATATACTAATGTAAATGGAATACACACACTAGGAATTTAAATTCCTAAAATTACAATTGATGAGTTTTATTTGTGATGCTTTCCTTTCTATGTATCATTGAACGCTCTCACTTTGAGCTATTTACTAATTGAAAGTAATGCAAACAGAGTTTGCATGAGGTCATTGTCTTTGCTCTGCATTCTTCTGAATGACTTTTGTTTCTTACAAACAGTGGCAGTCTAAATGCATCTTCTAAGCTCTCCATCTGGCTAATTGAAAGCGTATGAAATGGTTCGATCTGCAAAAAAAGATAAATATGACCACAGGAATTGAAGCCAAAGGCATTTACTAGAATATCTGTGATGACTATTCTGAATTTCTTTGTTAAACAAATGCAAATTGTCTCCATTAAAATAGGGTTGTTTTCACCTCAATTCAAAACAATCAAGTAGAAAATCTGCTTGCTTATGTGAATAATTTGTATTGTTTTGTACATACTGAGTTATCTTCTTCAGTACCTATAGCAAAACTTTACAGCACAGATGGGTTAAGTGTTTTAATTTCATTTTGGAATGTTTTTTTTTAAAAAAAATATAATTTATTCTTTGTCTGACTTCAGAACCTATTGATCTACTAAAGCCGTTCAAAGAAACATACAATCTGCAGTGATTCTTTTATCTCTGCAAAATATGTATTCCATTATTTTTGCAGTTCTTAATGAGGTTGGCATATAGACATAAATTTGGGAGATTGAATATGTTTAAAGAGATGAACTGTATAGGTATCATTAACAAAGAGTGAAGCTCGTCTGTGGTGAATCAGATCTGTGTATTTTAAATGCGTCATTCATGTAATTAAACGTTTCTTCTTTAAAATAAAATAAAAAATACATTCTTTAATTTCTCAGGATCATCTGTGTGACTGAATTGCTTTCCGTGGGTTTTTTTCAATCAATTTAAAAGATACAAAATTCTCTAATGTAAAAAGATTGTGAGGTCTTCAGTTTAGATCCCTTCTAATTATATTGTACATAACATGACAATGATCATTTTTACTCAGCTGATGAAAACAAATAAATAGTCATAAATAATGTTAATTCAACATGCATTCAGATTCAGAACACCCCCCACACACACTAATTTTGATGCATTTTATAAATTTGTTTGAGCAACACCAAAACAAATGAACAAATTGACACAAAATGTAGTTGATTTGTTTCTGAGGTTAAAGTGGTTGCTATAAAGGAAGAAAGGCTTTTTTTGCAGGCTGGAAAGGCTTTGTAAATAAAGTTTTGTAATATTCAAAGTCAATTCAGCAATATTTTGTCAGCTGACTGATAGCTTGCACTAGTTACTACTATATTAGTTATTTAGGTTTAAACTGCTGTTCAGCTGCTCCTCTGCTGCCCTCATAGCAAATAAGGGGTTAACACATTTCTGTTGACAGAAAAATAACATTGTGAAAAATTTAGCAGAACCCCCATGAACTAACTAATCTTTACATATTTGTTTCCCTCTGTAACAAGTGATTTGACTGTAATATTTTTTTGCTCTGTGCATATGTTTATTAGTATTATTATTAATTATAATATTAAGGGCACAAATTAAAAAGTCTAGTGCTAGTCACTGGTAAGACTTTCCTATTTTGATACTTATTGAAAACAGTTTGCAGGGAATTACCAAGGCTCTGATTATTATTATGAATGCATTACATATTGTGGGCCAGATTACAAGTGGAGCACTAATTAACACTCCCACTCAAGCGTTAATTGCGCTAGAAGTATACTTTTTGCGCTCATCATGTTGCGCTCATATTATGAGTTGAAAGTAAACTGTTTTCACTTGCGTGCTAACCCGACGAGCGCTAAAAGTGAAAAAAAAACTGGGCCCGATCTCATATTCTCATGTGAACTAACCTGACAGGAAAACAAGAATATGTTCTATTTATTCATAAATATATATATATATATATATATATATATATATATATATACATATGATGTTTTTTTGGAAAAATATATATCTATACCTATATATATATATTCATTAAAATTATGGGGGGAGATAAAAAACTGAAATTAAAATCCTCCATGTCTCAAAATTAAATCAATGTAAATATTTGCATACGCCTAGATTTAGAGTTCTGCGTTAGCCGTCAAAACCAGCGTTAGGGGGTCCTAACGCTGGTTTTTACTGCCCGCTGGTATTTAGAGTCAGTCATGAAAGGGTCTAACGCTCACTTTCCAGCCGCGTGAGTGAGCGTTAAAAATCTAACGACAAGACTCCAGCCGCAGAAAAGCCAGGAGTTAAGAGCTTTCTGGGCTAACGCCGGTTCATAAAGCTCTTAACTACTGTGCTCTAAAGTACACTAACACCCATTAACTACCTATGTACCCCTAAACCGAGGTCCCCCCACATCTCCGCCACTCTATTAAATTTTTTTAACCCCTAATCTGCCGACCGCACACCGCCGCCACCTACATTATCCCTATGTACCCCTAATCTGCTGCCCCTAACACCGCCGACACCTATATAATATTTATTAACCCCTTATCTGCCCCCCCCAACGTCGCTGCCACCTACCTACAATTATTAACCCCTAATCTGCCGACCGGACCTCGCCGCTACTCTAATAAATGTATTAACCCCTAAAGCTAAGTCTAACCCTAACCCTAACACCCCCCTATGTTAAATATAATTTTAATCTAGCGAAATAAAATAAATCTTATTAAATAAATTAATCCTATTTAAAGCTTAATACGTACCTGTAAAATAAACCCTAATATAGCTACAATATAAATAATAATTATATTGTAGCTATTTTCGGATTAATATTACAGGCAACTTTCTATTTTTTTTAACCAGGTACAATAGCTATTAAATAGTTAATAACTATTTAAAAGTTACCTAGTTAAAATAATTACAAAATTACCTGTAAAATAAATCCTAACCTAAGTTACAATTAAACGTAACACTACACTATCAATAAATAAATTAAACTACCTACAATTACCTACAATTATATCAACTAAACTAAATTACACAAAAAAACCCCACTAAATTACAAAAAATAAAAAAAGATAACAAGAATTTTAAACTAATTACACCTACTCTAAGCCCCATAAAAAAATTACAAAGCCCCCCAAAATAAAAAAATGCCCTACCCTATTCTAAAATAAAAATTGTAAAGCTCTTTTACCTTACCAGCCCTTAAAAGGGCCTTTTGCGGGGCATGCCCCAAAGAATTCTGCTCTTTTGCCTGTAAAAAAAACATACAATACCCCCCCCAACATTACAACCCACCACCCACATACCCCTAATCTAACCCAAACCCCCCTTAAATAAACCTAACACTAAGCCCCTGAAGATCTCTCTACCTTGTCTTCACCACGCCGGGTATCACCGATCCGTCCAGAAGAGGGTCCGAAGTCTTCATCCTATCCGGCAAGAAGAGCTCCTCCAGAGGATCCAAAGTCTTCATCCTATCCGGGCAGAAGAGG
This sequence comes from Bombina bombina, assembly GCF_027579735.1. Taxonomy (NCBI): domain Eukaryota; kingdom Metazoa; phylum Chordata; class Amphibia; order Anura; family Bombinatoridae; genus Bombina; species Bombina bombina. The sequence goes on from NC_069500.1 coordinate 375,917,627, forward strand.
AGATCCGGATCAGCAAACATCTTCATCCAGGCGGCATCTTCTATCTTCTTCCATCCGGCGCGGAGCGGGACCATCTTCAAGCAGCCGACGCAGAGCCATCCTTCTTCACCGACGGACTAACGACGAATGAAGGTTCCTTTAAGGGACGTCATCCAAGATCCGATTGGCTGATAGGATTCTATCAGCCAATCGGAATTAAGGTAGGAGAAATCTGATTGGCTGATTGAATCAGCCAATCAGATTCAAGTTCAATCCGATTGGCTGATTGGATCAGCCAATCAGATTGAGCTCGCATTCTATTGGCTGATCAGAACAGCCAATAGAATGCGAGCTCAATCTGATTGGCTGATTGGATCAGCCAATCGGATTGAACTTGAATCTGATTGGCTGATTCAATCAGCCAATCAGATTTTTCCTACCTTAATTCCGATTTGCTGATAGAATCCTATCAGCCAATCGGAATTTGAGGTACGCCATCTTGGATGACGTCCCTTAAAGGAACTTTCATTCGTCGTTAGTCCATCGGTGAAGAAGGATGGCTCCGTGTCGGCTGCTTGAAGATGGTCCCGCACCGCGCCAGATGTAAGAAGATAGAAGATGCCGCCTGGATGAAGATGTTTGCCGGTCTGGATCTCCTCTTCTGCCCGGATAGGATGAAGACTTTGGACCCTCTGGAGGAGCTCTTCTTGCCGGATAGGATGAAGACTTCGGACCCTCTTCTGGACGGATCGGTGATACCAGGCGTGGTGAAGACAAGGTAGGGAGATCTTCAGGGGCTTAGTGTTAGGTTTATTTAAGGGGGGTTTGGGTTAGATTAGGGGTATGTGGGTGGTGGGTTGTAATGTTGGGGGGGTATTGTATGTTTTTTTTTACAGGCAAAAGAGCAGAATTATTTGGGGCATGCCCCGCAAAAGGCCCTTTTAAGGGCTGGTAAGGTAAAAGAGCTTTACAATTTTTATTTTAGAATAGGGTAGGGCATTTTTTTATTTTGGGGGGCTTTGTTATTTTTTTCGGGGGCTTAGAGTAGGTGTAATTAGTTTAAAATTCTTGTAATCTTTTTTTATTTTTTGTAATTTAGTGTTTGTTTTTTTTGTAATTTAGTGGGGTTTTTTTGTAATTTAGTTTAGTTGATATAATTGTAGGTAATTGTAGCTAGTTTATTTAATTTATTTATTGATAGTGTAGTGTTAGGTTTAATTGTAACTTAGGTTAGGATTTATTTTACAGGTAATTTTGTAATTATTTTAACTAGGTAACTATTAAATAGTTATTAACTATTTAATAGCTATTGTACCTGGTTAAAATAAATACAAAGTTGCCTGTAAAATAAATATTAATCCTAAAATAGCTACAATATAATTATTATTTATATTGTAGCTATATTAGGGTTTATTTTACAGGTAAGTATTTAGCTGTAAATAGGATTAATTTATTTAATAAGAATTATTTTATTTCATTAGAATAAAATTATATTTAATTTAGGGGGGTGTTAGGGTTAGGGTTAGACTTAGCTTTAGGGGTTAATAAATTTATTAGAGTAGCGGTGAGGTCCGGTTGGCAGATTAGGGGTTAATAATTGTAGGTAGGTGGCGGCGACGTTGGGGGCACCAGATTAGGGGTTAATAAATATAATATAGGGGTCAGTGGTGTTAGGGGCAGCAGATTAGGGGTACATAGGGATAACGTAGGTTGCGGTGGTGTACGGAGCGGAAGATTAGAGGTTAAAAATAATATGCAGGAGTCAGCGATAGCGGGGGCGGCAGATTAGGGGTTAATAAGTGTAAGGCTAGGGGTGTTTAGACTCGGGGTACATGTTAGGGCGTTAGGTGCAGACATAGGAAGTGTTTTCCATAGGAAACAATGGGGCTGCGTTAGGAGATGAACGCTGCTTTTTTGCAGGTATTAGGTTTTTTTTCAGCCCAAACTGCCCCATTGTTTCCTATGGTGGAATCATGCACGAGCACGTTTTTGAAGCTGGCCGCGTCCGTAAGCACCGCTGGATTGAGAGTTGCAGTGGCGGTAAATTATGCTATACGCTCCTTTTTTGGAGCCTAACGCATCCCTTCTGTGAACTCTAAATACCAGCGGTATTTAAAAGGTGCGGGGTGAAGAATACACACGTAGCTAACGCACCCCTTTGGCCGCAGAACTCTAAATCTAGCCGATAGGAAATTAGCACATCTAGGCAAGAATCCCCGCTTGCTTTTCCCAAGAAATACCTCATATACAATGTTACCAATGCACAAGAGAATTCTGGTAAGTTATGCAAATTAGATATGCAAATTCGGGGATTCTTGCCTAGATGTTCTAATTTCCTATGCAAATATTTACATCGATGTATATATATATATATATATATATATATATATATATATATTTATATATATATCGGTATAGCTATATACAAATATATATATATATATATATATATATATATATATATATATATATAAATATATATGAATTTCTATTTAAAAATACTTAGAACATATTTGGCTATGTACAGAACTTTGCAATGTGAAATATTTACAGTAAATACACAGTATTAAAAATCAATATTACGTAAATATGCTTTTACATATTTTCATCTACTTCATGGCAAATGACTTCAATGCACATATATATAAATTATGTGTGTACATACAGTATGTATATGTGTTTACATGTGATAAAAAAATAACAAGAGTATTGCATTGAGCAATGATACATTTTTATTGGACTAACTATATATACATTTATAAGATGACAAGCTTTCAGAAGAATTCCTTCCTTTCTCAAGTCTAAATCAATACTGACCAATACAATGGAATTTACAGATTATATCTTGAAACACAGAATGGCTAAAAAGGACAGAAAGTGTTACAGAGGTCTGAGTTCAGGGAGAGGAGGGGGAGTTGTAAAATCATAAGGGGGACTTAGGTGACAGAGGCAGACAGTGTCCAGTGTGTTTATATACCTGTATGCCTGTGAATATGGTTATACACATTTAAATACAATTAATAGACATATGTATTTAATGAAGAGTGAGAGTGCAAAACAAATGCTTTTAGTACTATAAATTGATCTGTATGTTGCTGAAGAATATGGAGCAATTTTTTTTTAAAAACTTTCTAATTTACTTCGATTATCAAATGACCTTCCTTCTCTTGTTATCCTTTGCTGAATAAACAGCATTGCACTACTGGCAGCTAGCTGATTACATCTACTTTGCCAATCACAAGAGACAAATGTGTGCAGGCACCAATCAGAAGCAGCTCCCACTGGTGTAGGATATGTGCGTATTCTTTTTCAATAAGGGATACCAAGAGAATAAAGCACATTTGAAGATAGAAGTGAATTTAAAAGTGTATTTAAATGACACGCTCTATCTGATCTAATTTTGACTTTCCTATCCCTTTAAATAAAGGTCAGCTTCAGATCCCTGAGACAAAATACTTAAACACATGTAGGAATATGATCACTATCTCTCTACCCCCAGCCCCCCAGCCATTGCATTGTGCTAGAATCCCCTTTCAGGACTCCAACAACAACTGCAAAGTTAAAAATATTTTAAAACAACTGTTTAATTTGAATACACTTAAGAAAATGCTTAAAATTGTATTTTGCAGTTTCATATGATAGAAGTTTATGTATTTATTAGAACATGTATCATCATTCTGAAGGAGTGACATTGAAAGAGATTTAGAGAGTGTATCTTTGTCTCCACAGCTCAGTAGTGTTATCATGCAGGTTATATAAAATTTGTAAAAACTCACATCAGTCATACAATTGCTATTTTCTACACTAATGATCTGTATAGTGTTAACATTTCACATTTTCCTACTAATTTGATTACATTTCTGGATCATTAAAATATGTAAAGGAAAAAAAGGTAACTAACGGCTAGATTACGACTGGATCTTGTCGTTAACGCAAGGAGAATAAACGCGATTGCAAGATCAGTGTTTTTTGCTCACTTATCCATATTTCATGTGGCGTGCTGTTTTAATAACCGTCAATATGTTTATGCAAACTCGCAGTAATTTACTCTCCCCATATTTTCTATGGGCGGCGTTGAGCGGCAATGTCCACTCGTATTACAAGTTGAAAGTAAATGTGATTGCTTTAGCGAAATCGCATTTAAAGCTCAAACTTTTTCTGCATTCTCAATGTTCCCGGAATGAGTTTCGCCATAGGAAACAGTTGCACTAAACTACTCTATTAACCTCTAAACCGCCACATCCCCACATTGCAAACTACCCCTCTACACTATTAACTAGACATGTGCGATTCGGTTCGGTTCGATTCGGAAATTCGGCAAATTCGGCAAATTCGGAGATTCAGATCGAACCGAATCTCCGAATTAAAATAGTGCCGAATCTACCAAATAAATCTGAATAACTTCGGATTTATTCGGATTTATTCAGATTTATTCGTTAAATTGGGATGGCCATGGATTACACTAGTATTGTACAGTATATTAGGTTATATCACTCTGCTATGGGTTACACCTAATGCACAGTACATAATACTAGTCTAATCCCACCTAACACTTACTGAAATTCAGAATTTCCGAACCGAACTGAACCGAATCGAACCGAATCCAGCCGAATTTATTACGAATGAATCCAAAACAAATCCGAACCGAATTGATTCAAATGTTTCTGAATTCGAATCGCTCCGAACCGAAATTCGAAAAAATCCGTATCGATCCGAACCGAACCGAATTTTTTCGCCATGCACATGTCTACTATTAACCCTTAATCTGCCACAACACCCACCACAAAGTACCCACTACACTATTAACCCCTAAACCACCACAACCCACATCGCAAAATACCCGTCTACATTATTAAAGGGACAGTACACTGTAAAATTATTTTTCCATTAATGTATTTTAAATGACTTGTTATACCAACTGTAGAGTATAAAATATTTGAGAAATTCAATTTTCATGCTTATTTGTGTATATGAAGTAGCTGATTTTGTGCTTTGAAACCACAGCCTATTACAATGGGTTGAACTTAAAGGTGATATCAGATCTCATTATGTTCTAAGTTTGTGTAAACAGACTTGATTCCTTATCTTTTATTTGGCTGGAACACCAAAGCTCAATACATAGAGAGAACAATGGAAAATGATCGTTTTATTACTTAACAATACTGCATCCCACTGAGAGTGTAATCTCTTCTGCTGGCTGTGTATACTTAGGCTATTCAATAGCCTATACTCCAGTATTAATTTGTTCAGTGTAGGTGGCGATACCACAGGCTAAATGAGCTATTTCAAATGCTGAAATAGGAGTAAAGGAGCTACTTGTAACCAATTTAATACACCCTAGCAGGTTAAAAGGATCATTGGGAATAATTTAAAGGGAAGAAAATTTTTGAACTGTCCTTAACCCCATAAACCACCACAACCTCCATTGCAAAATAGCCCTCTACACTATTAGTCCCTAAACCAGAACAACCCCCATCACAAAATACCCACTAACACATAAACCAACTAATCAGCTATCTCCTCCACCATGTGGTGGTTTAGGGACTATTAGAGTAGGGGGGGTTGCCGATTTGGGTTAGTGCACGAGTATGGGTGTTTTTTCTGCTTTTCTCATTCTATTGAAGTCTATGGGGGAGTATGTTAACATGGTCTCTATATTCGTCTCTTTGCGTGCATCAGGTTAGCGTGCAAGCAAAAAAAAAAATACTTTCAACTTGTAATACACGCGTAGCCCGACCCACGGATAGAGCCGAAGTTGAGCATGAGCGATAATTAGCACTCCACTTGTAATCTAGCCCTAAATAGGCAAACAGAAGCAACAAATAAAATAGGTCATAGGGCAACATATATCTTTAGTATACCCTGATAAATTACCAGTATTTATCTCATGAATGTTATTAACTGTTTAACTGGCACTAGGTATAAAAATAATAATATTAATAACTGCAAAATAAAGGGTAAACACTGTACAAACAATATTTCTCCCCCAGAATAAAGCATTAACTAGCTCACCAGCGATAAGTACCGGTCAGTGTTATAAATCACTAGCTGGACAATGGTAAGGAGGATATTTGTGGAGTAAAAATGTGAAGTTACAAACCAATGGTGTAGGAAAAAGAATATGATGTCTATTAACTAAGTGCTTCAGTGAGCACCATTGTTTGATAAACTCATCAATCTTTCTCATAAAATACCTGTTTAAAAGATGTATTGTTTTATCAGGCTTTATTGAATTTCAGGTTTGGTGCACTGAAAATAGCTCTGATGATTTATGAAACAAGATTGCTGGATTAAGATCTTGAAAAGTCTGGATAAATGAGGCAGTAGCACTAAAGTGGGATATGTGTGAAGCTCCTGGTTTATCCAAGCCGAAGGACTTCTTTCAAATCTCTGTTCAGGGAATACTGCTCATCACATAATGATATGACCTCCTGTTGAAAGGTGAATCCCAGTCTTGGGAAATCAGAGAGTCTCTGAAGGTTTTTTTCCCCTGTTTTGTAACTCATAATGCAACTGATGCTGGACTAGTATCTTACTGAACTGCACATTTATGAAACCATGAAATGTTTGTTATGTACAATAATAATGATCTCTTCCTTACTGTAAATTATGTTTGTAATGATGGCATTATACAATAAATGTTAAATCAACATATCGCTTTTTAATAATGCTTCCTTTTTCTTTGTCTCCTGTTTATTAAAGAGATACAGACAATTCTGTACTTAGTACTAAGCTTTATTATGATGATAACTCAGCATTGAACTAGGTCTAACCCATCTTGTGGAGCTATTTAGCTAATACTAACATTGTAGCCTGCCACAGAAAAGACCACTAAAGTAAAAATTTAATTTTCAGATACAGCACACCATTTTATACCATTTTATGTCCATTATCTAAATATGCAAAATCTTTTTATATGCACACTTTCTGAGGCACCAACTCCTACTGAGCATGTGCAAAATTCACAGAATATACATATATGCATTTTATGATTTGCTTGTGACTCTCACATGATGCAGTGGGAATGAAAATAAAACACGTAATTTATCAGAAAAAAATCTACTGCTCATGTGAAATTAAAACTAACAGCCAGATTACAAATGGTGCACCATTTGACTCTTTAGCTTGTACGCAAACACCTCCAGAAGTAAACTGTTAATGCGTGCAGGTTAGCCCATGCTCAGTAGGAGATGTACCTCAGAAAGCATGCATATAAAAAAATAGTGTATATTTAGATAATGGATATTAATTGGAAAGTTGTTTCAAATTGTGTGCTCTATCTGAATCGTAAAAAATAAATGTTGACTTTATTATACACAGTACATACACACCAAAAACATGATAAAATCTTAATATTGATTAAAAATTATTTTTGTTTTAAGGTATCTGAGAGGAAAGGGCTCCCAAATATATATACAATTGTATATGTTTGTATACATGTGTATATATGTGTTTATAGTGTATGTGTATGTATACATATATACACATATAAACATAAACACACATGTATACACATATATACATAGTATATATACATACACACACATGTATATGTATGTATGTATCCATTATAACCCTTTCTCTCAAATACCTTGTCATATACTATATCCCTTTATAACCCTAATAGTTTTTTAAAAAAATATTTATATGAATATTTTTATTAGATAGTGTAATTAATAAATGTAATGTATTTATGTTGTGTTTCGTGCAACTTTTTTAGCCCTTTTTTATCTTTTAGTAAAAGTAGAACTTTATGCCTATTGTGAGTTATATTACAATTTCACTTCAATCTGTGTTTGTATTCTTTGTTTCTTTTCATATCTTTTTAACATTTCTAGATAGTTAAGAAGCTCAACAAAATTTTGCCAAAAGAGCAATGTAATAAATGGATTTTATAATTAGGATAGAGAATACAATCTAAAACAAAGTTTCCAAATAACTTCTATTATCAAATTTGCATCGTTCTCATGTTATTCTTTGTTCAAGAGATAGCTCGATAGGTAGCGTGCACATGTCTGGAACAATACATGACAGGAAATAATGCTGCTATCTAGTGCTCTTGCTAAAGGATAACCTTGTTGCAAAACTGGTGCCATAGAGTGCTGCAGACACGTGCACACTCCTGAACTTACCTTCCTGATTTACAACAAAGGATGACAAGAAAATAAAGACAATTTAATAATAGAAGCAAATTGAAAAGTTGTTTCAAAACATATTCTCTATCTAAATCATGAAAGAACATTTTGGGGTTTTATATCCCTTTAACCCATTGCGATGTATATATATACGTTGTGAGGTACTTTGCTTGTCGTACCGCACAATGAATATATATGTCGGAGCTGCAGGAAGCCCCAGTAGGCTGTAACATAACAGCCAAGAGCTAGAGTTCCTGAGCTCAAGGCATCTGCCTGCATACTGGATCACGATTGGTGCTCCGGTTCTATATGAAGGCAGCTGCCTGCATACTGGATCACGATTGGTGCTCCGGTTCTATATGAAGGCAGCTGCCTGCATACTGGATCACGATTGGTGCTCCGGTTCTATATGAAGGCATCTGCCTGCATACTGGATCACGATTGGTGCTCTGGTTCTATATGAAGGCAGCTGCCAGATCATTACAGATGGTGACACTATGTGTGTCACTGTAGTTATCATCTGCTGGTGCCGGTGGGAGGAGTGGGATGGCCAGCATTGGAAGGGAGAGGGAGGAGGGATGGAGTGGGATGGCCATAAACTGCAGAAATAAAATGGGGTGTGCAGGATCCCAAACAAATGATTACGGGAGGGGGGGTAGCTTAACAAATTACAGAAAATTGCTTAAAAAATAATAATAATTAATAAACTGTTTTATAGGTATTGGCAAAAAGCTGCCAGTACAAAATATGGTGGACACTAGTTAGAGGGGGGGGGGTGGTTAGAGAGCTGTTTGAGAGGGATTAGGGAGGTTGGAGGGTAAAGGGGATCCTAGACTGCAGCAAATAGAAAAAGGAAAAAAAAATAATAATAATAAAAATGCTTTAAATTTTTAAATTGGCAGACTGTCTGCCAGTACCTTAGGTGGTAGTGACCAGTGGGAGGTGAGGGAGGGAAGAGAGCTGTTTGGGAGGGATCAGGGGGTGGGAAGTGTCAGGTGGGAGTGTAGTCTCTACACTAAAAATAAAATGAACCTTACAAGCTATCTGATTAACCCCTTTACTGTCAGGAATAATAGAAGTGTTGTGAGCAGCTGCAATTAGCTGCCTTCTAACGACCAAAAAGCAATGGAAAAGCCATATATGTCTGCTATTGCTAAACAAAGGGGAACACAGAGAAGCTTTCAGAATCATGTGTGCCATGATTGCACAAGCAGTATGTAAATAATTTCAGTGAGAAACCCAAAGTTTGTGAAAAAGTTAATAGTTTTTTTAATATAATCGCATTTTGTATTGAAACGGTGGCATGAAATATACCAAAATGAGCTTAGATCAATATGTTGGGTTGTCTACTTAAAAAATATATAGTTTTGACAGGTAAATAAAAAAAGGCTCTATTTCTGTTTAAATGATAGCCAACATGCTAAAAATTATCCGGTATTTTGGGCAGGGCTGCCATCAGGGGGTGACAGGGGTAACTCCTGTCAGGGGCCCAATGGGCCAGGGGGGCCCCATGAGGCAAGAACTAAAAAAAAAAAAATTTTTTTTTTTTAAATTTTGGCAGCCACCAGTGGGTACTACAGCAGAGTGTTAATTGAGCATGGGAAATGGTATTACAAGGAGTAAAGTATTAGTATTTGAGAGGATTTCTGAATGTGTACTAAACCACTATGCACAGTGTGAGACAGACTTTGTTTGTACAGTGTGTGCCTGAGTCAGACTGCAGATAACTTTCATTTGCAGAGGAGGTATGACTTACTTAGCAAATGTTTTTTATTTCTTTGTGCAATTTCGGATTGTAACTTCAGTGTTGTAGTAGTTGTATGGTGGGGCCAGGGGTCCATAAAAACATTTTTTTTTTAGCAGCAGTGTATTTTATAAAACATTATACTTTACTGCCCCTTTATGCAAGGACTTTCCAGATGCAAGGAGGCATTTCATCTAAGATTTTTACATCTGCTTAAAATGTTATACTCTCAGACTTAGATTGCTCAGTGTTTGAAATGAGTCAGGTTAACTTAAAACTGTTCAGTTTACACTACAGCTGACTTTATTTTAAAATACATACCAACAAGCCTAAATTATGCATTTAACCAGATCTAATGGTATGAGTACCACAGCTTATGGTTCCACCAAGACCATATAGAGTACAGCATTTTCAAAATCCATAAGTACAGCTGACAGATGGGAACATTTGTACACTATATTTGAAGTGGTGCTCTTGGTTGGGGAAAAAACAAACAAACATATGTCAACCTTTTAAAAGTACTTTTTCTTCATCTAGCCATCTACCCAGATCATTAATGTACAATTTTGAATTCACAGAATTATTTTTGCTTACACATTTACAAATATGATTCTTTAAAAAGTGATCTCTTAATTTCTGCATTTTTTTTTATCATGCATGTCACACACTGTTGATTTAGGGGATGCAAGGTGCATAAATGTTTCCTCCTGTGAGTGTTTCTGTGGGTGTCTGTGTTTATGTCTTTGTGCTTTGGTTTGTGTCTCTATGAGTGTGTATGTATTTTTATCTGTGGGTCTCTCTGTGAGGGTGGGTGTGTATGTCTTTGAGCTTTTTCTATGGGTGTTGGGCAAGTTCTTCTCTAAAAGTCCCAGTAGTGAAGGGGTTAAGCAGAATGTATCTCTTACCAATAAGCTTAATTTCAGGGCAGTAAATATAACAATAGATACCACAGGTACTTCTTTAAAGGGACAGTCTAGTCAAAATGTAACTTTCATTATTCAGATAGGGAATGCAATTTTAAACAACTTTCCAATATACTTTTTTTTTTTTTTTTATCAAATTAGCTTTTTTCTTTTATTGGTATTATTTGTTGAAAAGTAAACCTAGGTAGGCTCATATGCTAATTTCTAAGCCCTTGAAGCTGCCTCTTATCTCAGTGCATATTGACAGTTTTTTTACAGCAAGACAGCCCTAATTCATGTGTGCCATATATATAACGTGCTCACTCCAGTGGATTTATCTAGGAGTCAGCACTGATTTGATAAAATGCAAGTCTGTGAAAATAAATAATATAAGGGATAAAGCATAACATTTTAAGCAACTTTCTAATTTACTCCTATTATCAAATTTTCTTCTTTCTCTTGGTATCTTAATTTGAAATGCAAGAATGTAAGTTTAGATGCCGGCCCATTTTTGGTGAACAACCTGGGTTGTTCTTTCCGATTGGTAGATAAATTCATCCACCAATAAAAAAAAGTGCTGTCCAGAGTCCTGAACTAATAAAAAAGCTTAGATGCCTTCTTTTTCAAATAAAGATAGCAAGAGAATGAAGAAAAAGTGATAATAGGAGTAAATTAGAAAGTTGCTTAAAATTGCATGCTCTATCTGAATCGCGAAAGAAAAAATTTGAGTTCAGTGTCTCTTTAATATAACCCTGTTGGTTATGCAAATCTGGAGAATGGGTAATAAAGGGATTTACTATATTTTTAAACAATAAAAATTCTGGAGTAGACTCCTTTTAAACTGAGAACTTTTATACAAAGTTGTTGAGAAATGTTGAGGATATTTCTTTTGAATCATTAAATGAATTAATTGTTTTTAGCTTTGGTGTAAACAGCAGGATGTGTGCTCCAAATCAGATTATTTGCTTTAATATAACATTGGCTGGTCATAAATACTATAGCATGAAAAAGCACTGACCCTAAAAGCTTAATGAGTAAAACATTTTCATTTATGGAATTGTCCTAGTGACAAAAAATATTACAATACATTTAGAACATAATAATTAAAGCATTATTTAAAATATAGAAAACAGTGAGTGTCTCATAGTATATATAAACACTTCTAAAGAAATATTAAATATTTAGTCATGCTCATAAAAACCAGTAGTTAAACATGTTAAAATATTTTTTGTACGTAAAAAAAGATTAAACCCTAGATTACAAGTGGAGCGCAAGATGAATTATCCATATTGAGACCCTGCGCTAAGAATAGCTGACAATTTGGTATTACAAATGAATGTAAAAAATATTTAAAATGGAATCTTAATGCTGCAGTAATTTTTTAGAGCGCCGCCTATACTTTCAATGTATAGTGCAGGGTGCGCTATAATTGCTCATATTACAAGTGGTGAGATATGTGTTGCCCGCAAGCAAAAGTAAGACATGAATATATACATAACAAACACATGTATAATATATTTAAAAACATATTTCACTTATATTTATAAATATTAATTCTTAAATATATTTTTTATTGAAATAAATGTTTTAAAGGTAAGTGCAGGGCTGCAGATTAGCCATTAACGTCTTAAGGGTTAAGGATGCAGGGAGGAGGAGTGTTTGTGGGCTGTGTGTGAAGTTTGCAACATTGTTGCAGGCCTAAGGGAGGGATCTCTACTTACAGTTAAAAAGGGGCTTCTGGGAGTTCCAGGCTCTCTTTTCTGTTCCTGGTCATCGCAGATCTTCTGATTGCAGAATAGTTTTCTTGATTTCTTGACATGAATAGGTCCCGCAGGTCTTCTCTACCTCCCCTTCGGTTCAGAGTTAGTCCTCAACGGGGGCGCAGGGATCCTGTGGAAAAAGAGATAAGTGGTATAGAAATTGTTCCCCCTTCCCCCAGGTCCCAGGGGCCATCCCTTAGGCTAGGCCAGAGGACCCTGCAAGCTTTTAGTTCAGTGGGGGGAGGGGAGTTCACCCAGCAGAGGCCTCTGCAGGGGTTGGTAGTGAGCATCGTGCTGCAGGCAGGCCATTTGCAGGCAAAGGAGGCAGGGTAGAGCAGCAGGTAGTGGCTAGGCCGGAATCAGAGCAGACACAGGGTCAGGAGGTGGTTGCGGCCTACCCGGGCGGTCAGCAGGGAGGGGGGCTAGTGGGGCAGGCCTGTCAAATAGACGTTTCGGCTATGCAACAGGGACAACTGGCGACCGCGTGGTCGCTGGTTCAGTCCCTGTCAGCCATTTTGGGGCCGGTATTCAGTGTGCAGGGGGCCCCCACTAGTGCTGCGCAGTTTTTGCCCCAGCCGCATAACATAGACCGCGACTGGAGGGAATTTCCCCTCCTCTGTGGCCGGCACATCAAAGGACACCCAGGCTGTACTCACTGTCGGACTGGCACGTGGCCCATTCGCCATCTTGGATCAGGCCCTGGCTTGGGCCTCCGGCGGTAGTGGCGTCCGGAGCAGCCCTATGGCTGGTAGCAGTGGTCCCCATCCCCCTGCAGTGATGTTCGCTCCCGCAGGGCCCGGTTCAAATAGGCCTCATCTGGCCTCGGGCGTCTCCGGCGAAGAAGTGCGTGTGGCCGTGGCTTTGCCCCCTGACGTACTTCCGGCAGGCGGGACTTCCGGTCGCAGGTTCAGCCATGGACAGTGCACAGCCAGGAGAGGAGCTAAGAGGACGGCTCTCTCGGCATCCCTCTCACCGGAAGGTAGGAGGGGGGTGCTGGCTGCTGGGGGGGCAGGTTGGGGGCGCGCAGCAAGGGCCAGATGCACTTGCGGAGTAGCTCTTTTGGAAATATATATGGGAGCAGGGTGTATGACAATATTAGCCCTGGGCCCTTGGGCCCAAGGGACAGTGGCGAAACTTGGCATTTCAGGCAAGGTCATAGTTTTGGGGGGGGTGCACCCGCACAGAGTTTTGTTAACTCAACAGGGGATGGATCCGCAAATCAGATTTGATTCTGTGCCTCAAGCATGGGGATCTGTGGGTGGAATGTATGATGGGGAAGCACATTTGATGCAGGATAGACAGCAGCAAGGGGCAAACAGGGTTGATTATGGCACGAATGTGGGAGGTGTGAATGGAGCCTTGTCTTTCCATGCAGCCGGTACTCCTCTCCTGTCTATTTTTCCACAGATGGAGGCTCAACAAGAGGCAGTTCCTGGATCCGGGATTGTAGCAGTGCACTCTAGGGCGACAGCAGCAGCATCTACTGTGAAGCAGACGTTGGGGTCCGAAGGGATTCAAGGAGGAGAGGTGCAGCGCTCGGACTCAGGTGAGCAGGCAATTGCACTTCAGACACAGGATGAGGGGGACACTAGTTCTTCAGGGTCTGGGAGCGACCGTGTGTTAGGCTTACATAAAAAGGGGGAAAAGCGCATGTATAGGATGCTGAGGACATTAATTGCAGATAGGAATAAGACGCGCAGCCAGGGCACGGCGCTACAGGCTGATAAGACATTTGAATGGGGTATGGGCCCGACAGCGGACGCCGTGGTTATGGTTAGGCAGGAGGGCAATAGGAAATCCGCCTTGGAGGGGGATTCCGTTTCAGTCACGGTGCATTGCCTGCACCAGCACTTAAAGTCGAAAACAGTTAGGAAGATACATGGCAGGAAATATGTAAACATATTTCAGCTCTCGGCTGAGGCTCAGAAACAAAAAGAGATGGCTAAAGACGGTACAGGCCCTAAAAAGGTTAAAAGGCCAGACACTTACAAAGAGTGGGTGAGCTGCTTTAGGGTGTTGGGGTCTTGTTTTCTGGCGAAATGGCGTAACCAAGGGGCAGAGACCTTGAAGTATCATGACACTATAGAGAGGATATATAAATGTCACAAGGAGGGAGTATGGAGGAATTATGACATTGCATACCGCAGAAAGATGGCTGCAAATCCCTCATTGTCATTTGGCTCCATTGAATTGCTCTTGTGGAATAAGCTGGGGCCAGAGGTGCAGACAGCCCCTCCTTTGGCCTCGGGGAGTGTTGGAAATACCAGGAAAAACAGTGTGACAGAGGAAAAAGTTGTTCCTTTTGCCACGTATGTCGTTACTGCGGCGTGCAACACCCTGGAGTCGACTGCTCTAAAAAACGTTACCAGACAGGGGACCGTAGCAGCTGCAAGCTGATTCCAGCTGGGAAGGGCAGCCACCCCGCTGAGGGTGGATGTCCTTGAAACCTGGTTGACAGGGTACCCAGATCGGATGGCAGCAGGCTTGCTGCTGTCCGGGTAAAGGGAGGGGTTTATTATACCTGTACAGGGTAACGGGGTCCGTACTGCGGCGGAACTTAAAATCTGCATATCAGTTTCCGGAGGTGGTTCATGAAAAGCTCGGTAAGGAAGTTAGTTTGGGGCGCATGTCCGGCCCATTTTAGCAGCCACCAATAGAGGGGCTAGTTGTGTCCCAGCTGGGAGTAGTGCTGAAGAAGGAAAAGGGCAAATTCCGCCTGATTCAGCACCTCTCTTTTCCAAAAGGGGGGTCGGTGAATGACACCATTTCACCAGTCCAGTATCAATCCTTTGAATCTGCGGTTGATATTGTGAGGAAGGCGGGGGTTGGATCACTGATGGCAAAGCTTGATGTGGAATCTGCGTTCCGGCTGCTCCCTATTAACCCGGTATCATTCCGGTTAATGGGTTGCTATTTTGAGGGCAGCTATTACATGGATAGGTGCCTCCCGATGGGGTGCTCCATTTTGTGCGCGTACTTCGAGGCGTTCAGCACCTTTCTGCACTGGGTGTTAGCAAAGTTTGTTCGTTCGGAGCAGATTGCTCATTACCTGGATGATTTCCTGCTGGTAGGGGCACCAGATTCCCCTCAGTGTGCAGAATTAATGAACAACATGAGTTCCTTAATGGAGGCTTTTGGGGTCTCCCTTGCAGCTGATAAGACGGAAGGACCCTGCACGCGGCTCTCTTTTCTAGGCATCGAAATAGACTGGTAGCGGAGCTGTGTTGGCTACCGGAGGATAAGCTGAGCCGTATGTTGGCCATGGTGCATAACACCAGGTCTGCTAAGTTTGTCAGAGTGAGGGACTTACAATTTTTGCTTGGCCTCCTGAACTTTGCGGGGCAGGTCACCTCGATGGGGCGAGTATTTAATCGCAGATTGGAGGCCCAGCTGGGTGGAGGTAGACCACAGAGGGCAAGGGTAAATATCTCGGAAGAGATGAGGGAAAACCTGGGGGTATGGGAGGAGTTTCTATAGAACTTCAATGGTGTCTGTATCTGGAGAACACCTGCGGAGTCCAATCAGTCAATGCAATCAGTCAATGCATCTGTTCACAGATGCTGCGGGTTCCGGGGGGTACGGGGCAATGCTAGGGACAGAGTGGAGTGCGGAGACCTGGCCGATATCGTGGGATCAGGCAGGTTTGACGAGGAATCTATGTTTCCTCGATCTAATTCCCATAATAGTAGCAGTGGAGCTCTGGGCGTATAAGTTGGCAAATAGGGCAGTTATCTTCTGTTGCAATAATCAGAATGTAGTTTTCTCAATCAACCACTTGTCAGCAACTTCAACAGGGGTGGTCAGGCTCCTTAGACAGTTAGTTCTTAGATGTCTGCAAAATAATATAAAATTTTCTGCCAAGCATGTGCCAGGGGTTAAGAATATTATGGCCGATGCACTGTCTAGAGGGAAGTGGGAGGTCTTCAGGAAGGTTGCTCCTTGTGCCTCACCTCATGGCTTGCCTGCCCGTCTTATCTCTGGCAGCTTGCGCTCCCTGGGAGTTCGTGTTTCCCTTAGTTAAGGCTTCATTGGCTCCTGCGACTTGGAGAGCATACGTGAAGCATTGGAACGAGTGGCAGGCGTTCTGCGAGAGCAAGCATCTTATGGGTTTACGCCCATAGGGAGGAGGGCCCTATCTGATCCATCAAGATAGGTCCGTACTATCAAGATTTCAATTTTGCAGGGTTTTAGCAAAAGCAGCTGAACGGACAGGCCTAGATGTGTCCCGCATTGCGCCACATTCCTTTAGGGTGGGCGCAGCTACTAGCGCGGCAGAGTTAGGTTGGTCAGCTGACAGAATTAAAGCGCTGGGGCAGTGGAGTTTGCAGCGTTACAGGACATATGTTAGGCCATCCGGGGAACCTGGGAATTGAGTAGGAATGAGGGAGCACAGTTGAAGCCATGAATGCCTCGGGGGGGGGGGGGGTGGTCACCGGGGATAATATGGCTTCATGTTTTTTGCTGGAATTAACGATGTGTTGTGTTTTTTCAGGGAGAGGCCGGAATTCTTGTAAGGTCTGGATTGTCGGGCATTCTTTTGTCCACTGGGCCTCCATCCGAGCATCAGCAGTCCCGGATGGGAGCCGCCTCGGCTTTCACCCCATCCATCAGATGGCTCGGGCCTAGAGGTCTGTGTTGGTACGATCTGCCTGCACTTATACAGTGCAGTCCTGACATTATAGTATTACATCTGGGGGCAACGATCTGGGGGCGATGCCTACCCTGGAGTTAATTAGGATTATGTGCGCTGACATTCGATGGTTGCACGCTTGGTTGCCTGGGGTGAGAGTAGGGTGGTCTCAGGTAATTCCCAGGCTGCATTGGAGGCATATGGTCTGTCACAAGGCCACCTTTAGGGTAAGAAAGAAGGTTAATAGGGACTTAGGAAAGGTAATTCTGGAGTTGGGAGGTTTTGTGGTGAGGCACCCCGACATCTTGGCTGGGGATAAAAGTTTATATAGGCAGGATGGGGTCAATTTAACGGACCAAGGTTTGGACAAGTTTATGGCTAATATAAAGAGAGGGTTAGTAGCTATAGTGTAGCTGGTTATAGGGCGATTTACTTCTGTTATTGGCGGCATGAATCAGGTAGGTTTGGATGTTTCTTGTTACGGGCGGTAGTGTCCCAGGCGCCGGATAGAAAGCGGGGAGGAGTGACGGCCATTGCAGGGGGAGTGACGTAGTCAGGTGCATGCCTAGGGATTGCTCCTCCTGGGTTGCGGTGGGCTGAACAGCTCGAGTTAAACCTTCTATCGGTACTGCGTTGTAGCCAGGCTCCCCACTTTGTATGAGTTAGTTAGTTAGATAATGCCGCTTAATGTTTTGGACATTTACATGTATCCATGTAAATAAGTTATCGTTAAATTTGGGAAAGCCTTGATGTTTTTTGATAAATAAACATGCAGGGAGTGCCTCTTGATTAATAAATGACCTAAACGATCTTTAACTCCCAACTGTTGGGGTGTCGTTATTTATTCATTTAAGTAGATTGTATTAGGTGGGGGTTTTTTCAACATACGCACGACATTGCTCCTTTAATCCCTTAGGTAAGTGCAGGGCTGCAGATTAGCCATTAACGTCTTAAGGGTTAAGGATGCAGGGAGGAGGAGTGTTTGTGGGCTGTGTGTGAGGTTTGCAACATTGTTGCAGGCCTAAGGGAGGGATCTCTACTTACAGTTAAAAAGGGGCTTCTAGTAGTTCCAGGCCCTCTTTTCTGTTCCTGGTCATCGCAGATCTTCTACCACCCTCCCACCCCAGTATAGAGGCAATTTCCCCTGGCTCCGGACAGGGTTAGTCGACCTATAGTCTGTGGGTCCGTCCAGGGCATTTAATTTTTTAGCTCCTCCCGGAATGTGCTTGGTGGTCGTCAGGGGGTCCAATACAGTCTGAGCGGTGTAACACTCTAAAGGCATGCAGTAGCATCCCAGGCGCCAGAAAGAAAGCGGGGAGGAGTGACGGCCATTGCAGGGGGAGTGACGTAGTCAAGAACGTGCCTGGGGAGAGCTCCTCCTTGGTTGCGGTGGGCCGAACAGCTCGAGTTAAACCTTCTATTGGTACTGCGTTGTAGTCGGGCTCTGCTTTGTGTCAGCTGCCTGGACCTGCTTCCCTCTTCATATGAGTTAGTTAGTTATATAATGCCGCTTAATGTTTTGGTTAAGTTAAAAGTTTTGGACATTTACATGTATCCATGTAAATAAGTTATCGTTAAATTTTGGAAAGCCTTGATGTTTTTGATAAATAAACATGCAGGGAGTGCCTCTTGATTAATAAATGACCTAAACGGTCTTTAACTCCCAACTGTTGTGTCGTTATTTATTCATTTAAGTAGATTGTATTAGGTGGGTGTTTTTTCAACATACGCACGACATTGCTCCTTTAATCCCTTAGGGGATTTATATATATAACTAGGTGCTGGACTGGAATGGGCTCAAAGGTGTATTTGTATGTATATAGATATGTGTGTATGGGATTTAGGATTATTGGTCATAAGACATTTGGTCATACGACATATTGTCATAGGACATATGGTCATAAGCAGTTTTTGGTCACAAGGACTTTTGGTCACAATGACTTTTGATCATAGGACATATGGTGATAGGACATTTGGTCATAAGACATACGGTCATAGGACATTTGGTCATAAGACATTTGGTCATAGGACATTAGGTCATAAGACATTTTGTCATAAGACATTTGGTCATAAGACATTTGGTCATAGGACATTTGCTCATAAGAAACTTGGTCATAGGACACATGGTCAAATGGACACTTGGTCATAAGACATAGGTTATAAGAAATTTGGTCATAAGACATTTGGTTATAGGGGATTGGTTAATAATGTAACAAATTAGAGCTTGTCATCCCTGCATCAGGATAATTTTCTTCATTCTCTTGGTATCTTTATTTTAAAAGTAAGAATGTAAGTTTAGATGCCGGCCCATTTTTGGTGAACAACCTGGGTTGTTCTTGCTGATTGATAGATTAATTTAACCAACCAATAAACCAGTACTGTCCAGGGTACTGAACCAAAAAATAGCTTAGATGCCTTCTGTTCAAATAAAGATAGCAAGAGAATGAAGAAAAACTGATAATAGGAGTGAATTAGAAAGTTGCTTAAAATTGCATGTCTATCTGAATCAGGAAATAAAAAATGTGGGTTTAGTGTCCCTTTAGTGAACTACTAAACTACTTGATGTTTGACTTAGTGCACTCTCCGCTAATTGATTGAGCAATAGCCTATAGACTTTTTCATTACACCCCAATATAAGTCTATTATGTGAGGTATTTAGCACATCTGCAGGTTTTCCTTTGAGTGCTAACATTTTACTTTTAACTTGTAATATGAGCTCAAACATAAGAGAGCTACTGATGTGACTTCAGGGTTGGTAGCTCCACTTGTAATCTATGTTTAAATTGTTATTGAAATCTGAATAAAGAGCAGTACAATTAATTTCTCACTGGCTAAAATAGTCAACTTGAAAAACTCTATTGTGTAGCATGAATATCCCTCCATAGGTGTGCAAGAAACAGTAAATTGGTTTATTCATAAGAGGTAAACACAAATTACACAGTTTTCAAGTTAAGATATTGCTGTGTGTTTTTGATTGTGGGATATTATATTTCAAAAATAAAATGTATTAAATCTAGGCAAAGCTGCTCCATTTACTAAGTGGTGGATGCTGCTTTGGATATCTTGCAGACTACTGTTTCTTAAATGGACAGTAAACATACAAAATAAGGTTTTGCTGCTCAAATCTCTTTGCGACTAGACAGCACGCCCGATCGCGCCATTGAAGTGAATGTAGTTCACTGCTGCTCTAATCTGGTAGCAGAAGCAAGCTACATTCACTTCAAAGGTGCGATCAGGCACGCTGTGACTAGACAGCGTGCCCGCAAAGTGCTTTTGAGCAACAAGACCCACTCACTAGAACCTTGAGCGGAGTCCAACTTTGAAATAAGAAATCTGGAAATGCTTTCGTTTTATAACACTGCCGCTAAGATAATGTTATATAATTCTGCACTATGTGCAGAATTATATAACATTATTTTGTATGTGTACTGTCCCTTTAACCTTTACTCAGAGGAGGTGGAAATAAATGTCCCCAAACTCATTTGTTCGGGGTGATTGGCAGTTACAGTTCTTGCACAATTGGAAATACTAGTTGGGATCTTTGTTTGTCCATCAGATAGTAAATAGGTTCCAATGTGCTCATAAATGCAATAGATATTTAATATACCTTTAAGACAAAAATCACAACTCATATTTATTTAGAAATAAACTGTAAAGCATATTTCTCTGTGCACTTTATTTTTTATTATTTTGACTGATAACAGCAACAACTGAAAAAAAACAAATCTGGTGAATCAGTTTCCTTTAAATCTACCTTCAGATCATTTCATACTTCAGAATAATGACCTGAAAAGTAGTTTTTTAAGTGCTCTGACAATTGCTGAAGTTGGTCTCTCTGATACAGCTTATTTAGCTTTTTGTCATTTTGCTCAACTTCCACACATTTGCAGAAAGTAGAGTCAAACTGAAGAATAAATGTTAGAACTATTCCCCAAAGCTGTAACTAACAAAATAGGAAAGGGGACAGCTGTCACCCACACAATACATTGCCTTAAAATACGGGATGCCTTGAAGCTCGCCTGAAGGCTTGTAAATCTCTTTGTGAAGATGCAGATACCTGGGATTTTATCCTTATGATTAAAGCTTTGCAAGTAGGCAGCAGACTTTGTATGCCTCTAGAGTGTTTAACCAATCACTGTACTTTTTTTTTTATTAAGAATCAACGTGGTTAAACCTGTTCAATTTCCCATAATTCAGTTCACTGCTAATAATTTATACAGAATGGCTGCTTTGTGGTTATTGATAAAACAGTGTTTTAAAATAGCTCT
Organism: Bombina bombina; assembly: GCF_027579735.1. Lineage (NCBI taxonomy): Eukaryota > Metazoa > Chordata > Amphibia > Anura > Bombinatoridae > Bombina > Bombina bombina. The sequence goes on from NC_069500.1 coordinate 375,939,045, forward strand.
TGCTCTACAGTGAGCAATGCTATCTCTGGTTCCTATGTTATGGGAATAAATATTCAATTCTATAATATATTTTCTGCAAATGAGCATATTATACAGGATCAGAGATTACATACCATGCAACAATAATAAACCCAGATGGGATACTTAGCACTAAAAGTGTTGCTGAGAAATATTTATATGGCTTTGCTTGCATTTTGTATATTGCTGCTGATGCTGATTTTGTATAGAAATGCAAAACTTTACAGGAGTTTATAAGTGCTTGTACCAACAAGCTGGCTCATTTTCTGATGTGCTGTCAATTGTGTCATCCAACCATATTACCATAGTATACTATAGAGAGCTTGCATATATGTTTCCATGAACTTGCAATTTATTTTTCATTCATTTCACAATCCTTGCTAAATTGTTTGTGAACTTACACAAAAATACAAAACATATAACACTTTTATAATAAATCATCTATATTTGTGAATAGAAGACTTCTAACATATCCCAACTAGTGTGAATTCAAACCTAAGTACTAAAGACTATTAAAGAAGGATAAAGCTAAACTGTAGTACAAACTTCTGCCACCCTAATGGTTTAATGCTTAGTGACTGCCCTACAGTGCTTATATATAAATACACAGCAGATATGGGTTTTTATTTGTCTCATATTTACAAATATAGAAGGCTTGAATTATAAGCTATACGTTTATTTCATTAATATATATTAGTGGCTCTATTTCATCTGCAATCTACTGATATATAGTGATACATGTTTATTACCTGACAATCCAATGGCCCCTATTTATTAAAGGTCTTGCGGACCTGATCCGACAGTGCGGATCAGGTCCGCAAGACCTCGCTAAATGAGGAGAGCAATTCGCTCTCCGTATTTAACATTGCACCAGTAGCTCACAAGAGCTGCTGGTGCAACGCCGCCCCCTGCAGATTCGCGGCCAATGGGCCGCCAGCAGGGAGGTGTCAATCAACCTGATCGTACTTGATCGGGTTGATTTCCGGTGATGTCTGTCCGCCTGCTCAGAGCAGGCGGACAGGTTATGGAGCAGCGGTCTTTAGACCGCTGCTTCATAACTGCTGTTTCTGGCGAGCCTGAAGACTCCATTCGGAGCTTGATAGATAGGCCCCCATGTGTTCTAATTCTGCCAAATGTTTCTTGTCACAAATTAACTAATGTATGTTTTGTGGGTAATATAATACATGCTTTTATTTAACATCTCCAAGTACAGATCAGGGCATAGGGCATTTGGAAGGGGTTGTGTCTTCAAACTAAAATTCCACAATTGTATTTGCTAGAGAGAGAAACTTAGAAACACAAAGTATGAATTAAAGTGATGGTAAACTGTAATATAAGACTTGCAATGCAGTTTATATGTATTAAAACAACTTAAAATAACCTGTATAATTCCACTACAGCAAGAAAAGAGAGTATGCGGCGATAGAAAGGCATAGTGCTTTATATGTGATTGGATGTACTGCCCCATTGTCAAGCTTCTGAAAAACTAAATGTAATCAATAACTTTTTATACCTACTGCAGAGTATTAAATGTATGGGAAATTGTTCCTACCTGCTTATTTTTGTATTTGAAATAGCTGGTTTTGCCCATTAAACCAGCACCTATTGTTATCATGGACATGGCTATTTACGTGAGCTGGGTCTGCAGATAAAGCGAACAAGGCTATGTGATCTCTGTCTAAACATCTTATTAGATATTCAAATGCTAATTATGTCTGGGTGGTCAGATACAAAAAAAAAGAAAGTATTCTTACCTGATAAATTAATTTATTTTATGGTGGTGAGAGTCCACAATCCATTACTTCTGGGAATCAGCTCCCGGCCACTAGGAGAATGAAAAGATTCCCAACGTTCTAATACCTCCCAGCTACTTGGTATTATATCCTGACTTATAGCTAAGAAAGATAGGAAAGGACAAAGCAGAGAAAATTAGGTGCAAACTTAAACTGCCACCAGAAAAAAAATAAGTTAAAATGGGTAGGACTCGTGAACTCTCACCACCATGAAATAAATACATTTACAGGGAAGCATACATTTTGTTTTCTTTTATAAGGTTGTGAAAGCCCATGAGCCTTTACTTCTGGAAGGTAATACCCAAGCTGTGGATTCCATGAGTTATTGGGCGGGACAAAAACATTTTTACGACAGGTAACTAATTACAAGACACTGCTGCCTGAAGAAATTTCCTAACACATCAAAGTTGTAGACTTTAGAGAAAGTAAATTGCTGCCTTGCAAATGTATTCAATATAATCCTCATTCTTGAAAGTCCAAGAAGAATAAACTGAAAAAAGGGCAATAATGAATTTTGTAAAAGACTATTCAAACTCCTAGTAAATCTTGGCAATCAAGAGATATATCTAAAAAGCTAAATAAACTAATGTGGCCCTCTGACCAAGGGGCAAATAAATTAAATGCACCTCTAATTTGCACCTCTTCTTGATCAACTTATTCAACACACAAGACCAAAGCCTAGTTTTCTAAAGTCCATAGAATATTGAAATTATCTGCCAATCTGCACACTTAAGATCTGTATTTTTCATTTTATGGCGGTTACTAAATGATTAAAAGGTTTTCCGCAAATAAAATGATGTACCACACTGTACACAGCTGAGGACTTTCCTCAGAAGTCTCCCATGTATAATTACAACATCTTATGTTTCCCTGCATAGCGTAATAAATGGCAAAGCACAGTAGAAGCCCTTTAAAACATTGGTATTCCTGTTTCATGTACAACAACCTATGGTCTCCAGCATTAATATTAATCAGTTTCACATAAAATACAAACTGCTAATTCAATAGGAAACTGCAGCAAAATTAATTAGATTAGAAACACTTAACGCTGACAAGCAAAAGGCAAATTATTTTGTGAGTTTATGATGTGGTACAATAGAACAACTTAGTGTTGGATGAGTATACTTTTGATAATAACAATATACATTAAAATCATTAAAATGAAGTTAACTGTTAGAAATGAATCCTTTTAACCTTTAACATTCTCATAGCAATGTACTTCTAAATGTTTTGTAATTACTACTGTAAGCATTATTTTTTTTATATGTGAGCAAGAATTCTTGGTTTATTGATTTATTTATTTAGTTTTAATTCTTTAGCAACAAAAGAAGGCAGTAGTTACCAAGGTGATTGTCATAATCAGTTAAAAAAACAACAACAACAACAACATATCTAGTGTTTTGTACATAAAAAAAAAACATTACAATTTTTTGCTGATTAATAATTTGATGTTTTTCTAAAAAGATTGTAATCAAATGTTTAAAGATATTAAGGGCTAGATTATGAGTGGAGCACTATTTATCGCTACCGCTCGCTAACTGCGGTAGAAGTTAGCTTTTTGCGCATGTCTGGTAGAGTACGTATTACAAGTTAAAAGTAAAAAGTTTTCATCTCGTTCTAACCAGATGCGCGCAAAAAGCCGAACTTCCATTATTGCTCGCACATTAACGTATTCCCTCATAGAAGTCAATGGAGCGAAAAAAGTGGGTAAAAAACCCAACACCCAACTTGCGCGCTAACCCAAACGCATATTCTCAAGTTCGCTAACCTGACATGAAAATTTTAATATTTTACATTCCAATGTTGCTTACATAGCAGAATATGTTATATTTATTTATAATTACAAATTTCTACATATATCTGAGGGTATTTTGTTACAATATATAGCTCTCTCTCTCTCTCTCTCTCTCTCTCTCTCTCTCTATATATATATATATATATATATATACATACACATGATTTTATATAGGCATATATACAGATGTATATATATATATATATATATATATGTATATATAAGTATATAGATGATTATATAGGTATCGATAAATACTGTATATATATATAGACATCCAAACATCCAACAAAACAGCAACAAGCCAGGATTTGCTTCAAATCAAAGGTCAAATTTATTTGACCTTTGATTTGAAGCAAATCCTGGTTTGTTGCTGTTTTGTTGGATGTCTATTAATTACAAGTTGAACAGCTAGGTGGTTGACTCCAGTTGGGCAGATTTAAACTGTGACTTGATTTATATATATATATATATATATATATATATATATGTAGTGGAAGACAGAAAACTAAAAAGGGGTAGACCTCTTAGTTAACCCAACAGCGCTCCTATAGGTTTAAGACACGTGTATTATAATTATAAATACCCCTATATACGTAATAAACACCTATAGTTTCATATAAGCTGCCAATCTCCAAAAGGTCGGAGGATTTTCCAATACCTCCCAAAGAAATAGTGTTACAAAAGGAATATAGAGATGGCGCTATTGGAATAGGTGATAAAATGAGAGGTAGTGAGTTCTAATGATGTAAACACTTCAATGTTAGAGCAAAGCAACGTGCTGCAATTAATATCAATTGGTTCCTTTAAACAAATAAAATTATAAATTTAAAAGGTAGAACATAGTGTAAGGACCTGTGTAAGGTCTATAAAGGTACAGTCACTAATAATTTTCACAGTGAAATGGATGTTTTTCTTCTTATAATCCGGTAAGGTCCCCCTAAGGGTATGCACTTACTTCACAGACCCTCAATCAAATGAGGTAAGGATGATTCAGAAATGCTGTGCAAAGGTATTGCCTCTTGAATATGCAGTCTCTGGCAGGAGGAACTTTCTTTCTGGATAGGAGCTTGTGCCTGTCTTGGTGTCCTGGTAGAAGTGAACTTCCAATAGGTTTCCCCAAATCATGCAAGAAAGTCAGAAAAAGATATATAGTGTAATACAGTTTATTAATATTACATATATATTAGTACAGACAAATACAAACTCACATTTAAAACCCTCTGCAAATAGAGGTATTTTTAAAACATATGAAAACAGGAGTCCCAATACACAAAGGCTATTTAGATGCAATCCTAGTGTTATAGGGTAACTGTTCCAGATAAGAGTTCACAAAGAACAAAAGGCCAGTAAGCATAAGGGGCAATCCTCGCCCTGTATATCACCTGACGCGTTTCCAAGGGTTCAAAGTAATTTTTTCCCTTCTTCATCAGAGGTTACCATATACCTTACAATCCTACCTTATATAGTGAGAATCTCACTGTATAAGGTAGGATTGTAAGGCCTTTTGTTCTTTGTGAACTCTTATCTGGAACAGTTACCCTATAACACTAGGATTGCATCTAAATAGCCTTTGTGTATTGGGACTTCTGTTTTCATATGTTTTAAAAATACCTCTATATGCAGAGGGTTTTAAATGTGAGTTTGTATTTGTCTGTACTAATATATATGTAATATTAATAAACTGTATTACACTATATATCTTTTTCTGACTTTCTTGCATGATTTGGGGAACCTATTGGAAGTTCACTTCTACCAGGACACCAAGACAGGCACAAGCTCCTATCCAGAAAGAAAGTTCCTCCTACCAGAGACTGCATATTCAAGAGGCAATACCTTTGCACAGCATTTCTGAATCATCCTTACCTCATTTGATTGAGGGTCTGTGAAGTAAGTGCATACCCTTAGGGGGACCTTACCGGATTATAAGAAGAAAAACATCCATTTCACTGTGAAAATTATTAGTGACTGTACCTTTATAGACCTTACACAGGTCCTTACACTATGTTCTACCTTTTAAATTTATAATTTTATTTGTTTAAACGAACCAATTGATATTAATTGCAGCACGTTGCTTTGCTCTAACATTGAAGTGTTTACATCATTAGAACATCTGTTTTATACTGAGACTCACTACCTCTCATTTTATCACCTATTCCAATAGCGCCATCTCTATATTCCTTTTGTAACAATATATATATATATATATATATATATATATATACATAGAACATATTCTGCTATGTGCAGAACACTGGAATGTCAAATATTTACAGTACATACATAGTACTTATAATAAACCTTTATTAAATATGAATATTGTATAAATATACTTTTACATGTTTTCATCTACTTTCTAAAAAGGGCTTCAAAGCACTTATATACACACACACATATATATATTTGTGTGTCTGTACATATGTACTTATGTGTTTATACATGTATGTAAATACATATGTACGCATATCCATAAATACATATGTACACACACACACACACACATATATATATATATATATATATATATATATATATATATATATATATATATATATATATATATTAAAAGAGAGAAGCGCTCAACCTGGGAACGAACAATAGCATAATAGCTTGTTCTATGGCTAGTTCACCCAAGAAGCAGCCGCTTTTTGCTCAACATGTACCTTTCACAGAGAAGAACTTTCCTGTAGCATATCAGTCTGATCCTGACTTAACAGTGCAGTCCAGCCCTGAAATACCAGGCAATCCCTCTCTGAACAAGGGAAACGGCAAAACCCCAGACTTACGTTTCAGCCTAGTGTGGGCCTCGTCAGTGAGGTGCAGCCATATCCCTCTAGGCACACTGAGCAACGGGTCCACGTCTGGATTCCCGCATCACAATTAGGTAGACTTCCCTAAGAGTCATAATTTGCATAACTTAAAAGAGAGAAGTGCTCAACATAGGAATGAACAATAGCATAATAGCTTGTTCTATGGCTAGTTACCACCCAAGAAGCAGCCTCTTTTTGTTCAACATGTGCCTTTCACAGAGAAGAACTTTCCTGTAGCATATCAGACTGATCCTGACTTAGAAGTACAGTCCAGCCCCGAAACACCAGGCAATCCCTCTCTGAGCAAGGCAAATGGCAAAACTCCAGAAGTACACTTTGGCCTAGTGTGGGCCTTGTCAGTGAGCTGCAGTCATATCCCTCTAGGCACACTGAGCAACGGGTCCACATCTGGATTCCCACATCACACTAAGGGAGACTTCCCTAAGAGTCATAATTTGCATAGAAGCGCTCAACCTGGGAACGAACAATAGCATAATAGCTTGTTCTATGGCTAGTTACCACCCAAGAAGCAGCCTCTTTTTGCTCAAGATGTGCCTTTCACAGAGAAGAACTTTCCTGTAGCATATAAGTCTGATCCTTACTTAATAGTACAGTCGAGCCCAGAAATACCAGGCAATCCCTCTCTGAAAAAGGGAAATGGCAAAACCCCAGACGTACGTTTTGGCCTAGTGTGGGCCTCGTCAGTGAGGTGCAGCCATATCCCTCCAGGCACACTGAGCAACGGGTCCACGTCTGGATTCCCGCATCACACTTAGATAGACTTCCCTAAGAGTAATAATTTGCATAACTTAAAAGAGGGAAGCGGTCAACCTAGAAATGAACAATAGCATAATAGCTTGTTCTATGGCTAGTTACCACCCAAGAAGCAGCCTCTTTTTGCTCAACATATGCCTTTCACAGAGAAGAACTTTCCTGTAGCATATCAGTCTGATCCTTACTTAATAGTACAGTCCAGCCCCGAAATACCAGGCAATCCCTCTCTGAACAAGGGAAATGGCAAAACCCCAGACGTACGTTTCGGCCTAGTGTGGGCCTCGTCAGTGAGGTGCAGCCATATCCCTCTAGGCACACTAAGCAACGGGTCCACATCTGGATTCCCGCATCACACTTAGGGAGACTTCCCTAAAAGTCATAATTGTTCGTTCCCAGGTTGAGCGCTTCTTTCTTTTTATATATATATATATATATATATATATATATATACATACTTATACATATTTAGACATGATTATGTATGTAACTTTTTTGTGCAATTTTTTTAAATAATTTGCATTATATGGTTTTCTTATCAATGTGTAACTGTACTTTCACATTTTATTTTGATGTTTTGTGCAACTTTTTATTTGAGCGTAACAGTTAACTCAAAGCGTGTTAAATTAAATCTTGCTAAAGTGATTGCATTTACTTTCAACTTGTAATACTTGCACTTCTTCTGATGCGCGCAAACAGGTGTGATAAACCTGATCTCACTTGCGTGCAACAGTTAGCGCACCACTCGTAATCTGGCCCTTAATTGTGTTATCTTCTTTTGAAGGCAACTGGTAAGGTAGGTATACCTTAAAGGGACAGAAAAGTCAAAATTAAGTATTCATGATTCACATAGAACATGCAATTTTAAACAACTTTCCAATTTACGTCAATCATCTATTTTATTTTTCTCTTGATATTATTTGTTGAAGCATTAATGCCCTACTTGGAGCTAGCTGCTGATTCATAGCTGCACATACATATTTTTTTCTATTGGCTCATCATACGCCTTCAACTAGCTCCTATTAGTGACTCCGTCAACAAAAGATATTAAGAGAATTTGAACACGTTATAACAGACGTTAATTGGAGAGATGTTTATAATTGTATCCTCTATCTGAATCATGATTAAAAACAAAATTAGTCTTATGTCCCTTTAAGCTGTCAAGACACAATTTTATAGTGCTCTTTATAATGACAGCATTTCATTTAGAAGGTCTTATTTTTGTAAGAGACGCCTGAGGAAATGGCTTGTGAAGCTGAAAAACGTGTAGCGAACTGTTATAACCCCTAAAGGCAATTGTGTCTGCCGAAAGGGTTTTTATTTGTTTTAAATAAATTATATTTTACACACATGCATTACAGCCTGCATTAGGAGGAAGCAGGGGGTTTAATTATCCCACACCGTTGGTCAGTGAGCTGGGACTCTATGAGATCCCAGACTGCTCAACTTAGCACACATCAGTGCTGCTATGTTTATGAGTATTGTCGAATACTAATTTTAACTGTCAACTTAAGAAGAATAACAGAACTGCACTAGGAGGTAGTGATGTCGCAAACTTAAAACTTTCCGTTCATGAACGGCGGACTCTAACTTCCGCAACTGTTCGCGAACGGGCGAACCGGGAGAACCGCCATTGACTTCAATAGGCAGGAGAATTTTAAAACCCACAGGGACTCTTTCTGGCCACAATAGTGATGGAAAAGTTGTTTCAAGGGGACTAACACCTGGACTGTGGCATGCCGGAGGGAGATCCATGGCAAAACTCCCACGGAAAATTACATAGTTGATGCAGAGTCTGGTTTTAATCCATAAAGGGCATAAATCACCTAACATTCCTAAATTGTTTGGAATAACGTGCTTTAAAACATCAGGTATGATGTTGTATCGATCATGTAGTGTAAGGGTTACGCCTGCTTCACAGTGACAGACCAAACTCCCGGTTTAACGCACCGCAAACAACCGCAAACAGTCCATTTGCACAACCACGAGATAGATAGATTTGATAGATACATAGATACATAGATTAGATAGATAGATCAATAGATGTAATATACATTTGATAGATATGATAGATAGATAGATTTGATAGATAAATAGATAGATTTGATAGATATATAATTTCCCAGACAGAGAATTACAAGACGTGCGGTCTGGAACCCATGGTAAGTTTCCCAGAGGCAGTTGTGGCGCCAGGGAACGTGTATATGGCATGGATTTTAGGAACCGGGAGATGGAAAAAGATGCTTGGTTGGTCCTCCTATTTCAAATTTGGCAGGCAGGCAACTGCTATTAGATTACATTAGCAGACTGATGTTTCACAGTCAAAAAGTTTTTTTTTTTTTTTAAATTTACACTACTGTTACAACAGATATGAGTGGTGGCACTAGTTGACAAGTGGGCCTGGCACACCCGCTGGCAGGCAGGCAACTGCAATTAGATTACTCTAGCAGACTGATGTTTCACAGTCAAAAAAGTTTTTTTTTTTAAATTTACACTACTGTTACAACAGATATGAGTGGTGGCACTAGTTGGCAAGTGGGCCTGGCATACACGCTGACAGGCAGGCAACTGCAATAAGATTACACTAGCAGACTGATGTTTCACAGTAAAAAAAGATTTTTTTTTACAAATTTACACTACTGTTACAACAGACATGAGTGGTGGCACTAGTTGGCAAGTGGGCCTGGCACACACGCTGGCAGGCAGGCAACTGCAATTAGATTACACTAGCAGACTGATGTTTCACAGTCAAAAAAGTTTTTTTTTTTAAATTTACACTACTGTTACAACAGATATGAGTGGTGGCACTAGTTGGCAAGTGGGCCTGGCACACACGCTGGCAGGCAGGCAACTGCAATTAGATTACACTAGCAGACTGATGTTTCACAGTCAAAAAAGTTTTTTTTTTTTTAAATTTACACTAATGTTACAACAGATATGAGTGGTGGCACTTAGCAAGTGGGCCTGGCACACACGCTGGCAGGCAGGCAACTGCAATTAGATTACTCTAGCAGACCGATGTTTCACAGTCAAAAAAGTTTTTTTTTTTTTAAATTTACACTACTGTTACAACAGATATGAGTGGTGGCACTTAGCAAGTGGGCCTGGCACACACGCTGGCAGGCAGGCAACTGCAATTAGATTACACTAGCAGACTGATGTTTCACAGTCAAAAAAGTTTTTTTAAAAATTTTTTACACTACTGTTACAACAGATATGAGTGGTGGCACTAGTTGGCAAGTGAGCCTGGCACACACGCTGGCAGGCAGGCAACTGCTATTAGATAACACTAGCAGACTGATGTTTCACAGTCAAAAAAGTTTTTTTTTTAAATTTACACTACTGTTACAACAGATATGAGTGGTGGCACTGCAGGGAGGCAACTGCAATTAGATTACACTAGCAGACTGATGTTTCACAGTCAAAATTACACAGGAAAAAAAAAAAAAGACTGAAGTTCTAGCCCTAAAAAGGGCTTTTTGGGGTGCTGTCCTTACAGCAGAGATCAGATGAGTCCTTCAGGACTGTAGTGGACACTGAATACACTAGCCTAGCTATATATTTCCCTATAAAATCATCAGCAGCTACACTATCTCTCCTCTCACTAAGAATGCAGGATCAGAATGAATCTAAAATGGCTGCTGTCCAGGAGCTGGGAAGGTCTGGGAGGGAGTGTCTGCTGCTGATTGGCTGGAATGTGTCTGCAGACTGTGAGATACAGGGTGAAAGTTTACTCAATGATGACGAATAGGGTGCGGATCGAACATCGCATATGTTCGCCCGCTGCGGCGAACGCGAACAAGCTATGTTCGCAGGCGAACAATTTGCGACATCACTACTAGGAGGCACCTTAAATATGTTTTATCTTTGCAGAGGGATTCTTTTTGAAAGGACATGCTAATTTCAGCTCCTGGCATTTTATGGGCTCCCTCTTATTGGATGTAATGTAAGGTTCCTTTGTCGGCAGCTACAATAACAAAACAAGCTTTTTATAGAATCAAATGTACCCCGCCTACATAACCACCCAGTACAACCTCTACACCTCAAAAAATCTAAAGAACCCATTCGCACCTATATGATAAAAAAATGCAGCACCCCCTAAAAATCTATCACACTACCATAAGGTTTTTAAACCTATGTTAATATGATGTCCACATTGATTAAGTCAATAACTACTCTTGACTAAGGCGTGATGACTGATTATAAAAGATATCACAATTATTTAACTGGTTTATTGTTAATATGTGAATAGATTATTTTTAGGCAGTGGGTGGCAGCAAATACTTCAAACCTACATTGTAATACTGTCACAAAGAGTTTTTTGCACATCCCATAGAAGGTTAAAGGAGCGACCATGAATAGCCTGCTGTTGCTGATTTTGGTTCACTTTTTTCACCTTTAATTTCATAATGAACTTAGAGATATTCTGCAATGGTTTATCTTTTGTTAATACATATTTGTGCTTCATGATAATTCTATGGAAGCACAGAACTAATGGTAAGCATAAACAACTTCTTATACAATCTTACAAAAGAAGGTCCACAGACAGCTGGTCTTCTTACTGTTTCTTTTTCTCTAAACTTTAATACTCCATATTATTAAATACCACAGATCAATGTAAAACTAAGTTTGGTTAAATAGATGTGATTTATAACTATTTTAATGTTGTATAACTCCAGTATCTGACTACTTGCCTAAAGTCAGTGTTAACTCCTGAATATAGGAATTTCCATTAGCTTCACAAGAAGTTCTGCCTGTTTCAAAAGAAAGATATGTAATTACTTCACTGAGTGCAAGAGTGCCGTAAGGATTCTCTGAGGACGTTGATGGGATTTCTTTGCTGATGGTTGATGGTGTGTGAATTCTTAGCAGTTTAGGAAGGTACTCTGTCAAAATAAATTGCAAAATGAATACTGAAAAAACTTAGTTATTCAGTGCCGTTTTCTAAACAGATTTTAGTTTTTGCTTGAAAACATTATTTTTTCTTAAAGGAACACGAAACCCAATTTTACCGCATGTGATTCTACACAACTTTCCAATTTAATTCTATTATCTATTTTTCTTTGTTGTCTTGATATCCTTTCTTAAAAAAAGAAAACCTAGGTAGACTCAGGAGCTGATGATTGGTCGCTGCACATAAATACCTCATGCAACTGGCTCACCCAGGTCTTTCAGCTAGTTCCCAGAAGGGATGGGCAAATGTTTCTAAAAATTAAAAAATTTAAAACAAATTTTGATACATTCTTTCGTTCAAATCGAATTTCGAATGTTTATATAACATTCTAACATTCTATTTTCGAATTTTCGTTTTAGAATTTTTCAATAACATTCGAAAATATTAGTTGGAATAATAGAATGTTTAGCTAAGTATTTTATATCACATTCAATTTTGAAATGTAATATTCAAATTCGAATGATACATTCGAATTCAAATGTGACATTCGAATTCGAAATAGTATTTCTAGTTTACAACTGTGATTTATAAATGTAATTTTTGAATTTAAATGCTACATTCGAATTTGAATGTCACATTCAAATTCTAAATAGTATTTCTAGTCTAAAGCCCGTGACACACTGCAAGCAGAGCGACGCGCAGCGTGTAGATGCAGCTGTGCGCGCTCAGTGTGTCTTGCCTTTTCATCTCTGAGCACTCTGCTGCGTCAGGTCGCGTAGCTAAGCGCTCAGAGATGAAATATTTGAACTTCAGAAGCGATGCGACGCGGAGCGAAGCAGCTGCTTTGCCTCGCGCCGCATCGCTTGCAGTGTGTCACAGCCTTTATACTGTGTTTTATAAATGTAATATTCGAATTTGAATGCTACATTCGTATTCGAATGTCACATTAGAATTCAAAATAGTATTTCTACTCTAATACTGTGTTTTATAAATGTAATATTCAAATTTGAATGTCACATTAAAATTCAAATGTCACAATCAAATTTGAAATAGTATTTCTAGTCTACAACTGTGTTGTATAACTGTAATCAAATTCAAATGTGACATTTGAATTTGAATGTCACATTCAAATCCAAAATAGTATTTCTAGTGTACAACTTTGTTTTATAAATGTAATATTTGAATTTGAATGCTACATTCGGATTTGAATGTCACATTCAAATCCGAAATAGTATTTCTAGTCTAATACTGTGTTTTATAAATGTATTATTAGAATTCGAATGCTTCATTCGAATTCAAATGTCACATTCAAATTCAAAATAGTATTTCTAGTCTAATACTGTGTTTTATAAATGTAATATTCAAAATTCGAATGCTACATTCGAATTCGAATGTCACATTCGAATTCAAAATGTCACATTTGAATTCAAAATAGTATTTCTAGTCTACAATTGTGTTGCAATAATTTAATATTCAAATTTGCATGTCACGTTCAAATGTAGCATTCAAATTCAAAATAGTATTTCTAGTCTGTGTTTTATAAATGTAATATTTGAATTCGAATGTCACATTCGAAAACTGTAAATAACATTCGATAATCAAACTTTTATGAATATTCGTTCTTATCAACATCCGGTTATGTAAATAGAATTTCTACAATAACATTTGTTCTAACATTTGAATTTGAATATTAACACATTGGCCCATCCCTAGTTCCCAGTAGAGCATTGCTACTTCTTCAGCTTGCGCACAAACCTGATGGCATATTCTCAAGTGCGTTCACCTGACATGAAAATATTAATATTTCACATTCAAATGTTCTTTACATAGCATAATATGTTCTATTTATTCATAAATACATATTTCTACATATATCTGATGGTATTTTGGCACAATTTATACCTATACCTATATTTATAGATGATTACATATATAGGTTTAGATATATACAAATATATATAGGAATATGGATTTGAAAATACTCTGCAATGTGAAGATCATTGGAATGTGAAATATTTACAGTAAATACATAGTTAAACACTTTATTGAATATGAATATTGCATGATTATGATTTTTTTATGTTTTCATCTATTTGACTGAAAAGGGCTCCAATGTGTGTATATATATATATATATATATATATATATATATATATATATATATATATATATATATATATATAAAAAATGTATACATGTGCATTCATGTGTTTATATGTGTATATATGTCTGTAAATACATATGTACACATACATACATATGTACACACATATAAACATATACAGTATATATATATACACACATACATATACATCTTTAGACATGAATATGTATGTATCTCAATGTTAAAGCCCTTTGTCTGCCTTTTTTTTACACCTGAGACCTTATTTCTTTGAGCCAGTGGCATATTTAGGTTTTGTGCTGCCATAGGCACTCAAATTCTGCTGCCCCCTCCCCCCCCTAAGGTTATAGACCTTTTTTGGCCATAATATTTTTGATCAGGGAGTAATGTGAATTTTTTTATGGCATTCCAAAATAAATGCTCACATACACAGAGTTATAAACATACAAATGCATGCAGGCATACACACACACATATATGTACACATACACACAGATCCTGCAATACTTGTGATGAGGACCTAGGATGGATTAGTCACACCAACGCCTGGAATCTTAAATCATAAGCCTCAGCAATCTTTGCTAATGCTCTTTTTATGGGAACCTGATGCTCAGATACATCATGAAACAGGCCTAGGTGGCATGGGTCTTATATGCTCTCTGACTGTTCACGATGGAACTCTAACTTCAAACTAACCCAGGACATCTTGCGTTGTTTTTGAACCCTTAGATCTGGAGTAGGGTGACTGCCTAACGAACCCCGGGCAGTGTCTTATGTATATAATCGCATATTTTATAGGTATACCACTTAAACTCCTCATAGTTTATGCCTGTATTCATTCAACTTAGTCACTATCTAAAGGTCCATGAATGAGCGTGTACTTCATTGGAATGTTATATGGCTATTTTAATGCTGACTGACCCTTCTTATAAATTGTTATTTACTGTGTCTGTAATGTCGGACGCTGAGCTCCTTTCAACTTACCTAGGTCTAGAACTGTCAGCTGATTTCACTGCTACATTCTTCAGTATGCACCCCACAGTACTGGTCACATATACCTTATTCTGGATATTAAGAACTCATTAGAATCTCCCATGAGGCTAATTAATGCAACGGGCTGGGAATCATACCTAAGCCCTAGTCTACTTCCATCTGAGGGTCAAACTTTTAATACCACTTGCATATTCTTCCCACATAGCTTGATGTTCTCATATCAACTAACCTTTCCTTGCAAACTGTTCTACCCCTACCTAATCTTTATTATTTATAAGGCCACATATTCATATGCTCCCCACTTAATAAATTCACTGCCCACATCATAATATTCTCTTTCCTAATCTCTAGAACCTACTGTCACATTGCCATCCCTTCAAATTTCATTAGTCCTGAGCCCTGCCACCTCAATAAATATCTCATTACAGGCTACATCACATATTCAACCGCCTCCTCCCAACCCCCCCCCCCCCCTCTTTTTAAACTTAAAGCAGCTCTTGCCTGCTGATGTTTCCCTCCAGTTTCAAATCAGTACTTAAGGCATAATAATCACTTACCTATTGTTCATATCCACATGCAGGTGTGTTCATCATTCTACTAACCTTTCACCCCCCACTCATTGAGTGTTAGTGTTTACCTCACAATGTTCGAGACGTCTTATCCTTTGTTACGCTTTAACCCCTTATTGCCTCTCATTTCATCTTACACACCTTGCACATTTAATACTCATCATTTTTCATTAGTGGGTTACTCAAACACACATGCTTGCCCAAAATCACTATCCCTTAAAGGGACAGTCAACACCAGAATTTTTGTTGTTTAAAAAGAAAGATAATCCATTTATTACCTATTCCCCAGTTTTGCATAATGAACAATGTTATTGAAATATACTTCTTACCTCTGTGATTACCTTGTATCTAAGCCTTTGCAAACTGCCCCCTTATTTCAGTTCTTTTGACAGACTTGCATTTTAGCCAATCAGTGCTATCTCCTGGGTAACTTCATGTGCATGAGCTTAATGTTATCTATATGAAACACATGAACTAATGCCCTCTAGTAGTCAAAATGCATTCAGATTAGAGGCAGTCTTCAAGGTCTAAGACATTTGCATATGAACCTCTTAGGTTAAGCTTTCAACTAAGAATACCAAGAGAGCAAAGCAAAATTGGTGATAAAAGTAAATTGGAATGTTGTTTAAAATTACATTCCCTATTTAAATCATGAAAGTTTTTTTTGTTTAACTTGACTGTCCCTTTAAGTTTTACAGTTTACCATAAATAGAATAAATTACAGAAAATTAGGTATAATGTTTCACATATAGAACTTCAAAGTACAAGAAAAAAAGTCTACGTCATATGTAGGGTATACCATTTGAATAACACTGTTTATCCTACATGCCTGTACTGCACAGGTTACTTGCTTGTATTCTCTGACCTTGTTTGTACATATCTACTCTTATGTCCACACATGTGACTTCCTCTGATTTTATAACATTTCTGTACCTGTAATTGTTTACCTCAATAAAAATTTATTCGAGGACGCGCTATCCTGACATGTGCTAACGTTAATTGCGCTCAAGCAATCATGTTTACTTTTCAAGCGCTATATCCGATGTGCGCAAACACCCGCAATAAATCCCTTTTCGCTTGCGCATAACTGTTAGTGCTCCATTTGTTATCTGGCCCATAATATTTATAATAAATAAAATGTAAAATATCACCACAAAAAAATAAAATAAAAAAACAATGCGCCAAAATTCACATAACAAAAAAAAAAAAATACCCCTATGAGACAAAAATAATCCCTATTACTATCCCTTCATACTGTCTCTCAAAACTAACCTTCACTGAGCCCACTAAACCTAATACATAACTAAATACCGCTTCAGATGTCCCTATGAACCATCACTTTAACCCTATTTTAAAAAACACAACAACACACATCTAGAACATTAGAGCATTCATAAAGTTAAAAAAATGAATATATATATATATATATATATATATATATATATATATATATATATATATGTTTTCTAGATACCTTTAGAGTCAACTATTCCCCAGCCTCTTCCTATCAAGACAAAAATATAAATGTAACCTTCTCACGGGTCAGGCAAGCATCCACATCTACTACCACATTCTTAAAAACTAAAATATTATGAACAACCCATAAAGTTTCTTCTTAAAACCACTTCCCATACAAAAGCATTCAATCTGATTTTTTTCTCTCCTCAAACTAACCTCGGAATCACACACCACTTTTACATCATCCATATAACATAAACCTTTTAAACGTCTGCCATTACTTCCAGGAATATTCACACCTCTAATCAATTTATCACCCCTTAATCTCTTCAACAAAGGTTTAATCACACACACAAAAAGAACAGGAGACAATGGACACTCCTGCCTCACATCAGATCTAATGTACACATTATCTGTTAAAAAACATGTCCAAAAACCTTAATAACAATACAATGATATAAAAATCTAAAAAAAAAAAATTGAATCCCCCCAAGCATCTTTTTTGGCATACCCACTCTCTTCAAAGCTCCAAACATAAACTCATGTGAAACTCTATCAAACATTTTCTAAAAAACAATTTTAGCAACTGCAACAGACCACTTACACTCCCTACTGTACGATAAAACATCTCTCAAACAACCCAAATATTCAGCAATCTGCTGCCGGGTTCAGCACACACCTGTTCTTCACCTACAATCTTACCCACAACACACTTCATCCTATCAGCCAAAAAAATTTGAAATCACCTTATAATCCACATCTACTAAAGATTAAGGCCTCTAATTTTTCAAATAATTTCTTTCACCTTACTTATTCAGAAAAGTAATTACACCCTCTTTCAGTGATTCAGACAAAACATTATTCTTTAACATCCAAACACAAACCTCAAGTACATCTTCTCCAATCAAATCCCACAAAGCACAATACAAATCAACATTAAAGACATCGCTTCGTGGGGTTTTATATCTTTTCATACTATCTTCCAATTCTTTTCCTACAAACATCTGCTTTTTTAAACTTAACATCTATTTCACTCAAACACTCATTAGACAAACACCTATATAAATCTTTTAGTGCATACAAATACCACTAACTTCCACACCACACTCATTTAACACACTGACTAAGCCATCATTCCAAGTAAAAACTTACTTAAAGGAATAACTAGAGCAGGACTCATCCTTCTCACATACATCCAACCTGGCTTGCATAACAATCTTTTTTTTCCTTTTCAGTCATACATTTCCTAATAATTTCCTTAGTTTCCTCTAACTCATCATGCAAATCCAAACCAAATGTCCTTAATTCATTAAAATACTCTAGTTGCAACTGCCACTGTTCATACTCAATTCCATTCTTAGCCTTCTCATATCCCTTCTTAAAGGGATGCTAACCCAAATTTGTTCATTCATGATTTAGATTTTAAGCAACTTTCTAATTTACTCCTAATATAATGTTTTCTTCATTCTCTTGCTATCTTTATTTGAAAATCAGGAATGTAAAGCTTAGGGTGCCTATTTTAGGTTCAGCACCCTGGATAGCCCTTTAATATTGGTGGCTACATTTAGCCACCAATCAGCAAACACTACCCTGGTGCTGAACAAAAAATGGTCTGGCTACTAAGTTTTACATCCCTGTTTTCTAATAAAGATAGCAAGAGAACAAAGAAGAAAAAATTGATAATAGGAGTAAATTAGAAAGTTGCTTAAAATTGCATGCTCTTTCTGAATCATTTAAGAAAAAAATTGGGTTTAGTATCCCTTTAATAAAACAATTTCCATATCTCAGCCTTCCCCCATTCCCACCATTCAAGAACACCCACAAAAGCCCATTTTCTATTCTTTATCCTTTTATCCTTTTTAACTGACTTCTTATATCCTCATCATCCAGCAAACTCATATTTAGTTTCCACACACATTTTCCATACTCTACCTTAACCTGGAGACTCAAATCAAATAAGAGAAAGCCACTCTATTGGTCTTGAAGGAGTGCAGCTGAATATTGCCAAAAATAAAAAACTAAATCTATTCTAGATTTCATAGACCCACATTCAATGAAAAAAGTAAAACCTTTGACGGTGCTCCCATTAACTATGAAGGCATATTTTAATTTCTAAATGGCAAACAGGTCCTGTAAATCCTTACTGGATTTATCAAGTAAATCCTCCACCGCACCCTCCCTATCCCTTAAACTTAAAACAAAATTAAAATCCCATGCCACCATGGTAAAATCCTTCCCTCCAAAGACAAACCTAACTTAATAAACAAAAGAGTCCTTTCTGACTTATTAACTGCAGCATACATATTAAACAACCTAACCACCATCCCACAAAAAAACATTAACCCTCCTCTGCAAGGGACAGTATACCCAAATTTTCATTTAACTGCATGTAATAGACACTACTATAAAGAATAATATGCACAGATACTAATCTAGAAATCCAGTATAAAACCGTTTAAAAACTTACTTAAAAGGGTGCGGAGCCAGCCGCAGCTAAGATGGCAGCATAACTCTGGAGCTCCTAACACCGGCTTCACTAATCTACCCAAAAAACTCACATAATACAGCTGAAACTGGACTATGAGAACACCTTTCGAACAATAAGGCTCTCCAGGTCAGGATGGTTCAAGTGAGACCCAGAAAAAATGGCCACTGATGTGACGCAGCATAGATCTCAAGTAGCAATTATCTACAACGCAGGGTGCAGTGAAGACATCGGAACTTGCACTGGGGACAAGGCTGAAGCTATACCCATATAATCAGGTACTCTGCATGGGGGGAGAGCGGAGGTTACCAATAAAATATAAGCAAGAGCAACTTTAATAAAAGTTGGGGAATACACAAAACTTTTCAAGCTTTGGTAATGATCTTTTGAAAGTGAAATAGGGCAGTACCCAAGCACAGAAAGTCTACATCAGGCATATGTATCAAGTATAGGAAAACTGCGCAACAAAAATTGGGCCTAAACTGATTTGAGCCTCAGTTTCAACAGGCCACTAGAAAAGACTGTTGCAAGGGGATTTTGTAACCCAGAACGTTTTATTAAACGAGATCCCGTTATACATATTTATATTTTTTACATTTTTCTTGTTTGCACGACAACATTGATGAGATCTTAGGTCTAAACAAAATTCTGTTTAATATAATTAATGGCACACACAGGTAAAAAAGTGGTATTTAAATCCCAAAATGTGAAAGGATTTAATTCCCCTCAAAAAAGAGCACTTATACTATTAGACTTGTCTAAGGGCTAGATTTATTAAAGCGGAGGCGTACAGGGGCGCGTATACACGCCCCTGTACGCCTCAGCTCGCCTGTGGTGGGGCGAAAATACCCGCAGGTATTCGGCATTGCACACGAACGCAATTTTGCGCTTGCGTGCAATCCCACCCCCTGCCCGTGCACAGCCAATCATGCGCGGGCAGTAGCTGTCAATCTCCTCTGTCTGACTAGACCGAGAAGATTGAGTTTCGCCACATTAGAGGTGGCGAAGAGGCTAGGGAAGCAACGGTCTGGTGACCGCTGCTTGATAAATGACGGCGAGCAAGTTCTTGTGAGAACTTGCAGCAGTAGGGCGTTAATAAATCTAGCCCTAAAAGAAAGGGGGATATTCTGTTTTTACAGGAGACACACTTCCAAAGACTGAAAGAACCGAAATATTTAGGATGCAAATATACACATTTCCATAGCTCAACCACAACAAAAAAAAGTGGATTTAGTATCCTCATACACAAGGATATACCGTTTAAACATATTCAGACAATTAGAGATCAGGAGGGTAGATTCTTAGGTATGTTTGGCCTTCTTTACGGCATTCCTACAATGATGATCAACGTATATGCTCCAAACATTAAACAATTAAAAATTTTCAGAAAAATTAATAACCGCCTCTTAGATATCACAAAGGGCATACTACTGATTGGGGGCAATTTTAATATACCATTAGATATTCGTATGGACACCATTAACCTAGATCCAACCACCTCCAGGAAGTCCATCAGATATTTAGGAAAGATGCTGAAGGACTGTAATTTACATGATATCTGGAGACTTACATACCCATACAGAAAGGATTATACATTTTTTTTCAAACCCACACCATTCATACAGTAGACTGGACTACTTTTTCTCCAACTCAGATGGACTCACATTACTACAATCCACGAGAATCTCACACACATCCTGGTCTGATCACTCAGTGGTAGTTGCTCAATTCAAATGGCCCAACACTCCTATACATCCCTATACATGAAAACTAGATGATACCCTTTTAGTACACACTAATACGATAGAACGATTTGAAAAGGCGCTCAAAGAGTTCTTCACCTTTAATTCTTTAGAAGAGAGCGACCCATATATAGAATGGGAAGCCCACAAATGTTTTATGCGAGGAGAATTCATTAAGTTAAAATCACAAATCAGGGGGCGTGCCTAAGAGGCTGACATGATCGGTTGCATACTCAGAGGCTCCTAACATAAAATCTACAATAAGCTAGTTTTATAATCCTCAGTCAGTCACTACTATTGATTGATATTTATATTCCCTTTGCAAACTATCTGCACTACATCCTGAGAAAGATTTTTGCAGTTGGCAAAGCATGGTAGACTGAAAACTGGACTGTTTGTATAATCACCAGAGAAAGGCCTACCTAAGATCTCCCCCCCCCCCCCGGGTTCCCTGGGTAAATAAGGAATATACTTTTACAACTTCACCATGGAGGAATACTACTTAAATCTTTTTACTCTCTTGGCGGAACTAGAGGATAAAGCAGAGAAGGGTTTTCAGGACCTCATGGAAACCATTAAAAATGGCGTCTCAGAGGAAGGTATTGAAAATCAGTGTACTCAGGAAGCTATCTCAACTACATTGATAGCAGACTATCTGGATATCAGCCTGACCACAGCATTATCCTCTGAGACCTCACACTCCTCCTTAGCATCGTCGGGGAGAAATTCTTTTGCCGCCACTACTGAGGTGTTTACCCGGATCAAACTCCTTAATCCTAATGGCATGGCAGATCATGATGTGTGGTCACTGTTGATCCACCTCACACACATGGCCCCTGGTTGCGGGAGTGCGGCCAGCTCCTGCGGCTGGGCTGCGCAGCATGTCCACAAATATCATCTGCCTGGGAGAAATATCGGTATGGAGTGGAGATCATGGCAACTCCCGGTTACTCTGAAAACTATGCCTTTCTACCTCCTTATCTATGGCTGGGATCTCTGCAACAGCGTGACAAGTTGGACTTGTTCAGGTATAGGATAGAGGTGAAGCTTCAGCTGCTTAAGGAGATTAGATACATATTGGGACGGCAAAGTCTAATCCTAACTCTCCTTCCATAATACCCTCATAGACAGTGTTTAAGGTAACCGGACTAACAGAGAATATACAAATCCAAAACAAAAAGCACGATTTGCTTTTGTAATGTATTTTACCATTTGGCACCGTTAATCTTTAATGCTTATTTTGATTAGATAACTGTTATGCATTGTTGAGCATTGTAAATCTGTTTTGAGGCACCATTATATTTGTGTACCTGTGAAAAGTTCAATATCATCCTAACAACTTCTTGCACTGATATAACTTGATTTCCTACAATTAGCCAATTTTAGGCTACATAGAGTGTCTACCAGGACAATATATTACATATATCCTCTGAACACCTGCTAAGAGAGAGGTACGAACTTAAGTGACCTTCTTTTTTTTTGCAGCTCCTTATTATATGCTATTTATTAAGGTCCTACTTATTCTCATATCCCATATAGCTCTGAAGACTTGGAAACTTCACGCATTTATGGTGTCATACTATATAGTATATATAATACATATAGGAAAATATAAGGTTATAATTTTAGAGTGGTCCACGCCCCTAGCTAGAAGAATACACTAAGGTGTTTACCTAGAATACAACATACTCTATTCCTAAGCCTTTATCCTTAAATAAGAATTGTTCTTGCCAGCTGTACCTATTCATCTTATACCTCAGTTAGCAATTTAATCCAATATTTATTTGCTCTGATGTTATATGGTACCCTAACTAATTTATATTGTGTTCTATCAGTGACTGACTACTAACATTTCTAAATATACTAAGGCCCAAGAATGGCCATCATCATTACTATGGTTCCTCTTTTCTATATCACTAGTCTAATAAAGTCCAAGAGTGACCCTCTACTTATATGAGGTTTAAATGTTAAAACATACTCTAGGACAAAACTGAGGTATTTAAAGCTCAGGATGTATATTCAGTATGCTCTGCTGAATTACAGTTTTCTGTTAAGACATGTTGGCAGGCTTTGAAGTACTAGACAACAATCTGTCCAGATAGTACCTATTGTTTCATTAAAGCACACAATTTCCCTTTGGGAGTCTGTAATAGCAATACCATAAAGATCAAATGTTAGTATCTTTCTATTTATCAGATGAATGAGTTCTATGTTTATATATAGCCAATCATTATCTCAGTAGTTTAGTACCTGGTCATGAGCTGTTTGTATCATTGCTCTTATGTATATTTACCGTTTGTTTATCATTACCCAGTTCCTGAGTACATTTTAACTGATTATCCTCTTCTTTTCTATCACTAAGACGGGTGAGGTCCGAGAGGGCCCTTAGATGTTTTAGGAGGAATGATCCATAGACAATATTGTAAAATTGAGGGTCAAGAAGCCATCTTGCTACCATACATTATATTTTCCAATAGTTATTTATTCTTACTGCGACATGCCCCCCTTCCCCCCCCCCCTTTTTTACCTCAGAGCGGCTTTTTGCCCGCTGATTCCCCCCCCCCTATATATATTTTGAATTTTCATCTCATCATAAGGTCCAGGAGTGGCCTTCCTAGAGACTACCATATATGTTTTATTTCCATGACCATATGACCCACAAGTGGTCAGCTCAGTAGTCACCCCAATAAGCTATTATTATTACAAAATGGAGGCTTCAGAAGCTCATGTCAATTACTATTTCAATCACTAACTTGTTCATGTATTTTATATGTTTCTGTGTCTAAAAGTGTAACACTTGTGTCTGTTACCATCTGTTGTACTGTTTGAAAATCCTCAATAAAAAAAAAAATCACAAATCAGGAAAATAGCTAGACAACATTACCTCAAACTATCCCAAACCCTATTGACACTAGAAAATGACCATAAGCGAAACCCAGGAGATCTGTAATTGTTTCACATACTTCAGGAGACCAGGAAAGAACTACAGAACCTTTTACTTAAGGAATATAACCTACTTGCACTGAAAACTAAACAATGATTTCAGTTTGAAAGTAACAGAGTGGGGAAGCTTTTAGCTAGAACTCTCAAGTTCAAAAAATTTAAAACTTTATAAAAAATATTATAAATTTAAAACTTTATAAAAAATATTATAATGATCTGTATAACATCCATAGCACTAAGCACCACTCAGATTCACCCATAGATTTAGCCTCTTACTTAGATAGTACTAATGTACCGAGATTAACTCAGGAGAAAAAAAAACTATTAGATTCCCCTATCTCTACAGTAGACATTCAAACAGCCATTGCCCAGCTATCCATTGGAGAAAGCCCAGGATCAGGTGGATTTACGGTAAAGTACTATAAAAGTTTTGCACATATCCTAGCAGCATACCTAACAACATTGTTCAACAACATAGATAACCAAACACACTTCCCCACTACAATGTCAGAAGCCCATATTTCGGACATTATGAAACCAGGCAAAACTCCAGATACACCTTCAAACTTCAGACCTATATCATTGCTAAACGTTGACATCAAAGTTTATGCTAGAATCATTGCATCGCACATAAATAGAATTCTGCCACAATTAATACACTTAAATCAAGTAGGTTATGTCCTGCACTGTGAAGCAAGGGACAATACCCCCAAAATAGTACATCTATTAGAGTTTGCGCAAACGCACAAAATCCCAGCACTCCTAATAGACGCCTAGAAAAGGCTTTTGATAGACTCAATTGGACTTTCCTGAAAGCTGTTCTGTCTAGGTTTGTATTTGGACAAAAAACAATAGATAGAATTATGGCTCTGTACTCCACGCCGACTGCTAGAATTAGACATAACGATTCATTGTCAAATAAAGTAGACATACATAATAGAACACATCAGGGATGCCCGTTGTCCCCAATTTTGTTTGACTTAACTATAGAAATACTAGCTGCGAGAGTAAGGCAAAATGAGACTATACAAGGATTAAAGGTAGGCCAACACCAATACAAGATGTCACTTTACGCAGACGATGTGCTACTAACCTTAACTTCACCACTTCAATCCCTAGAAGCCCTGTGGGGGGAGTGTGAGCTATTCAGTATTTTGTCATACTACAAAATAAATAGTACAAAGTCTGAAGTAATAGGTATATCAATGAGGGAAACAGAACTACAACAAATTAGCATAAAATATAATTTCCCCATTCAACAAGCATCAATAAAATACCTAGGAATCAATATAGCAAAAAACACACAGGAAATATTATCACTCAACTATCAAAAATGATATCAGGACCTCCATACGGACCTGCAAGGCTGGAGTAAAAAATGCCTCTCAAGGCTAGGACGTATACACGTCTTTAAAATGACCCTATTGCCAAAAATAATTTATCTATTTCAGATGCTACCGATCCCTGTACCAGAATCATTTATAACATCCCTACAGAAATTGACCTATAAATTCATCTGGAATAATAAACAGCATAGGATCTCAAAAGATGCAATGTATAGAAATAGAACTAATTGGGGATTGGGAGTTCCAAATTTGTCCTATTATAGGGTGGCAACACACCTAACCCATATAATAGATTGAAGTAAACATAAAGAGCATAAGGAGTGGGTGGGTCTAGAGCATACTCTAGCACAAAGTGACGGTTTGAGTAGTACATGCTGGATGCATAAAACTAAAAGACAGATTCACCCACAAACACTGAGTATAACTATAGAAACTTTAAATACCTGGGACAAAACCCTCAGGACTAATAGGGATCTATCTAGCATCCCCTCACCACTAACACCTATTGTCACCAACCCAGACTTCCCAGTGCTGTTAAAGATGTCTCCCATAGAAACACATTCTATTCATGCACTTTTCCAACGTATACAATACTTAACAATGGAAAGATTATCACAGAAGATGAAATTAAAGAAAAACTTCCACTCTTAATAAAAAAATTGGTACACATACTTCCAACTAGCACACTTCATACACAATAGTCAAGACAGACAGAAATTAATTAGACCACTGTCACCATTCGAGGCTCTGTGTTATTCCCCAGTACCCTCTAAAAGAGGTTTATCTTTATCCTATAGAATATTGATATCTCTACATTCAAAACCGCTGCCATAATTCACTAAGAAATGGGGAAAAGAATTAAACATGAAAATCCCACCTAAAGAATGGCAAGTTATATTTAAACAGATGGAAAGAGCCCCTTCCTCCATGAGTATTAACGAAACCAGTATGAAAATTTTAACCAGATGGTACCTTAATCCGAGTAGACTGCACACAATGTACCCAAACACTAGTGAACATTGTTGGAGGGGCTGCTCACAAGAAGGTGCACTGGTTCATATATGGTGGACTTGCCCCTGCATCAGTGAGTACTGGAAAGAAACAAAGATTGAGCTGGAACAGGTGATAGGCCAAAATCTTGACTTAATCTTTTTATTCAACAAACCTCCGAAATTAAAATGCCATTTCAGATTATCTTTGTTATATATCATGATAAGTGGTGCCAAACAAATAATTCCGAGGCTATGGAAATCTCAGCAAATCCCCACAATTAATGAATGGAG
This sequence comes from Bombina bombina, assembly GCF_027579735.1. Classification (NCBI taxonomy): domain Eukaryota; kingdom Metazoa; phylum Chordata; class Amphibia; order Anura; family Bombinatoridae; genus Bombina; species Bombina bombina. The sequence goes on from NC_069500.1 coordinate 375,966,067, forward strand.
ACAAAATGTATCTAGGCTCTTAATGCTAGAAAAATATCACTATCAGCAGACAAATCGTTTAGATTCTTCCCACTCTATAAGGTTCTATTGGGAAGAATATGAAGCCACGTTAACTAGCCAGAGATAAAGTCAGAATAATACTTAGGGATATAAATATAAAGTAGATATGATACCTAACTATAAATTCTTGCTATTTACAATTCACTTCAGTGCTAAAAGATTATTTGCCTTTAAAATTTAAATGTTTTCAATGTGACCTAGGCAATAGTTGAGTATATTATAGAAAATCACTTCTTAACAACACGTAATTCTGAGAAAATTTAAAATGTCAGATACACTATTTGAGCAACTGCAAACAATTTTTTATTGAATATTCACATGTAATTGTATGATTTTACTCACAATGTATCATTTATTTTCAATAAAAAAAAAAAAAATTGAAAACAAAAAACAAAAAACTTACTTAGAAGCTCCCAGTTTAGCACTGTTGAAACTTTAGCTGGAACACCCAGTGCAAGTGGTTCTAAAGCAAAAAACAAACAGACACTCCCCCCTCCCCCTTCCTCTGCATATGAAAAGACTCTTTAAACAAACAGAAGCAAGCTGAAGTAGGTATACATCAGTATTCTCCTAAAACTTTGGGGCTTGCCTAGGAGTCTGAAAATCAGCAAAATATTATTTAATAATAAGCAAAACTATACATTTAAAAAAAAAGCTGTATAGGCTATATAAATGGATCATCTACAAAACATTTACTCAAAGAAAAATCTAGTGTATAATGTTCCTTTAACTATATGTTCAAACCTAATTATCTTAAAACCCCCACCCACAAACAAAACCCAAACACCACCATTTCTCTCATTAGATAAAGACCGCACATTGCATGACAATTTTGAAAGAAAAACAAAAGCCTGTCTGGGTGCAGTGCGAATGCTACGCACATTAATAGAAGCACTACTTATATTAATATGTACAATAAATATACGATAAACAACAAAAATCAAATAAAACTAACTTTTTCTTGGTCTTTTTCCTACCAGTGGCAGGAGCTTCCAAACCTCTAAGTTTCCTACCTAGAGTAGCAACAGGACATTTAGGGCTCCATGGACTTAGCCATCAATTAATCTGACATTGTAGACTCGGATAAACTCGCTGTTACTCGCAGTCGCCACGGGCAAAATGGTGTCCGCTGTCATTATGTACTAAAAAATCCACCCATAAATAGACACGTCTAGCCCACCGCGAGCAGTGGCAGATTATTGATAAATTTGATGCCTCGCTCGCCGCGACTAAGCTAATGTACTTAAATGTCAGTAGAATTGTATGGCCAATTATTAACACGTGACATGCAAGGTGTCAGAAACGCCATAGTAGTCACAGGAAAATAATTTGGCTACTATAAATGTGCAACTTTTCTAAACAACTGTATTATTGTTCCAAATTTTTTGAACAGTGAGTACAGTTCATTATTTTTGTAATATTTATTTACAAATTGGATATGGCTTCATCTGGATCTGATACCACTTCAAAATCCAAGAATCCTCACTTTTCGCATCAGCAAAACGTAGTTTTGATTGATATGATTATTGACTCTTATGATTATTTGTTTGGATGTCGTGTCAAACAGACTAATTTTTCAAGGAGGAAGATGATCTGGCAAAGGATAAGCGATGCCATTAGTGCCCAGGGTGCTGGAAAAAAGGATGTTGAACAGCTGAAGAAACGTTATAACGACATCAAACGTTTCGCCAAAGCTAAATTGGCCAAAGAAAAAAAATCTGCACATGCTACCGGGGGTGGACCAGCATATGTGGCCGATTTAAATGAACCATTTATGTAAACATCATGCCATTTGTGAAAAATTTATAATTTACTCCTATTGTCATAAAAAAATGGAATGAAAGATTAACAATAGAACTAAGAAGTATTGTTAATAGGAGTAAATTAACAATTTTATATAAATTGCTACTATGTTTATAGTTATTAAAAATAATATTTTGTTTAGAAACAATTTCATTGTTACATATGTGTGTGTATATATATATATATATATATATATATATATATATATATATAAATAATGTATAGAGAGCACTCTCACTTTCAAAATTCTTTAGTGTCAGGGTGCCAGCAGGTAGATATAGAAGGTAAAGGAAGGCACTCACTGGTCTTTTCATCAAATATTTATTATCAAGTGTGACGTTTCGGGGACACACTCCCCTTCCTCAGACAAGCACAAACCAAAAGTGACTGAAAATATAAAGCCAAACAAGCCCCTCCCCCAGTGAAAATTGCGCCACAAGACAGACATATATAAGAGACATATAGTGAATATATCAAAAGAGTGCATGCCAATCATAATTATATGTGTACCATACTATAACAAAGTTTAGTGAATATACAAAGTTTAGTGAATATACAAAGAGAGCACATATCAAGCATACTCTTATATATAACATGCTAAAGTAAAATCTACCTGTGTTATGATTCCCATGTGTCCCCTAACACATATACTCAATGTGTATGGTGTGTTATTGTGAAATATACATGGATGTGTACTGCACTTATGATTACTTTATATATATACACACACAGACAGCCCAAAGGACACAGACCAACTGTATGGGCAAACTTCAATGGTATAAAATAAATAATCCTTAGAAAGTAGTGTAAACCAATAGGAGAGGTTGACAAAATCATCAGTCACTGTTGCCGACTCAAAGGCCACTGACTATACCCACAATATAACAAAGGATTTGCTAAAAGATCTAGGGCCGTGGGGTACTACGTGTCTAATGGCCACCCTAATACAAATAAAAATAAAAATAATTATCATTAACATTCATCCTACAGGATTGTATATAACTATCATTAACATTCTACAGGATTGTATATACCACAATAGATATCAATGTACCTGGATGGACTTCTGATCCGTAATGGTAAACGGTTTATCTAAGACGCACACACCCGGCTCTGTGTGTTGACGTCATAAGCCGACTAACCACACAGAGTACATGGTTGCCACGGCAACAGTGTGTTCCCGAGCTAGTGGAAACATGTAAATAAAGAAGCCCAAGACTACCTAACGACTAGGCAAAAGCCCGGAGTACTGAAATAAATTAATTCTCAATATAAGATACTATGTGTGTAAATGATATGTAAGTGTATGACCCAGACCGGACAAAATTTGGCAGCAGTTATCATAAGCTCATAGCACCAAAATACATACAGTATTAAGTCTGCCCAAAATAAATAAATAAATACGTGGTTGAAATGTGTGTAAATGATATGTGAGTGTATGACCCAGACCGGACAAAATTTGGCAGCAGTTATCATAAGCTCATAACACCAAAATACATACAGTATTAAGTCTGCCCAAAATAAATAAATAAATACTTGGGTAAAGTAGCCAACGGCATCACTGATGCTGCCACACAGGGAAAGATGTGTATAAAAAGAGAAAAACTAAAAAGAAGAAAAACTAAAAAGAAAAGATAGAGAAAAAATATATTAACAAAAGAAAAGAGATAAACTGGAATAAAATAAAAAAGAAGAAAAATAAAGAGGAAGAAAAAAGAAGAATACAAAAAGAAAAGTGCACTATAGTCTAAAATAAAATAAACTAAAATAAACATAAATATAAAATATAAAATAAAATAATATAACGTAGCCCAAAAGAAATGAGGAAGAGAAAAACTGAAATGAAAAAAATAAAAATAATATCGAATTATAAAATATAGAATTATAAAAATATAAAAAATAAAAATATAAAAATAAAAATATAAAAATAAAAATATAAAAAGAAAAAGAAATATAAAGAAAAAGAAAAAGAAAATAAAAAGAAGAAAAATAAAATAAGAAAATATAAAGGAAATAAATGGCAAGGAAGAAAAGGCCCATCAAACCAAGGAAGCAGAAAAAAGAAAAAAGGAAGAAGAGCACATGCAAAGAAATAAAGAAATAAGAAGGAAAAAGAGAAGAGAAGTAAAAGGTAGAGTAAAGAATGGATCATCAACTCTCATCGGTCATGCCATGTAGGTATCAAGTTCATCTGCCACAAGGTTCTATTCAACCAAGGTTCTTCAAAGTCATCCACTTTAATTCAACAAAATACTTCAATTATAGGAAACAGTGCCAGTCCAAGTTCACATTCAATCCCCTTGGACGTATAGTTTTCAACCTGAATATCCACTTGGATTCTAGTTGTAGTAATTTATTGTCCCTGTCAACACCCCTTGGAGGGATGGGAGCATGGTCGATAATCTTGAATCTTAAATCCTGTACACTGTGTCCACTGCTAGCGAAGTGATGTGCCACCGGTTGATCACTCCCTTGATTTTTAATTGCTGTCCTAATGGCTGATCGATGGTTGGCCATGCGGGTACGGACATCATCAACCGTTTTCCCCACATAGAACAAACCACATGGACAGTTGATTAGATAGATCACGTAGGTTGTGGTGCAGGTAAATGTAGAATTTAATTTTGTAAGTTAAATTCGTGTCAGGGTGGCGAAATGTGGCCCCAGGGATCATCGCATGGCAGGTGGTGCATCCGCTACAGCGGTAACATCCTTTCTTACTAGAAGATAGCCAGGTCTTTCTTTCATAACAATGTTTGGCTTTATATTTTCAGTCACTTTTGGTTTGTGCTTGTCTGAGGAAGGGGAGTGTGTCCCCGAAACGTCATGCTTGATAATAAATATTTGATGAAAAGACCAGTGAGTGCCTTCCTTTACCATATATATATATATATATATATATATATATATATATATATATATATATATATATATATATATTTGAATTTATTTTTGTTTACATTAGTTTTTAAAAAATATAATATATAATTTTTTAGTATTGTTTGTCAGTTTGTAATAAAACAGTTAGTTTGCATTATTTGTTGAGAATTTTTTGGGGCTTTCTTTATTTTCGAATTGTAGCCCAACTATTGTCACTATTTGCTTCCTAAAAAATTCTAATTGGATTAATGTTACATAAATATATATGTACAATGACAATGTTTAATCTATATGAGCCACAATAACTTTAAAAACTATTGAAGGGAAAGCAAAGTTAATAAACATAATAAGTGATAAGAGTAAGCCCTGAAGGATTTTTGAATTTGAATATGGCCCAACCTAGGAGCTGTTAGAATTTTAGATTAAAATAAAACAAAGCAAATTACCTTGTTAAAGTCTTTAGAAAAGTTGTTTAAAATAACAACTCCTAGCTGAAAGCATAAAATTTTACTTTGGAATAGCCTGTCGTTTGGTAAGTCTACAATTCAATGAGACAGTACAATGAATTAACATCAGCTATTGAGGGATTACATTAAACAAATCACGTTATGTAAAAGAGTTATAGAAGCTATAGACAGTAGTGTGATATCACAAAGACAATATATTGTCCACAAATTATTGTTTGGAATTACTTTGATCATAAACTTGATTTATAATTAATATTTAAAAACATTGATAATTGAATAGCAACAATTTGATGTAATTATATGTTTATCAACAGTGATTTTTAATACCCTTAAGTATAAATAAAATGTATATTTATTTTGTTTTAATTGTAATACAAATATTTTTTAACTTATATTCGGCTAGATCCCGAGTTTGGCGTTAGCCTTAAAAAGCAGCGTTGAGAGGTCCAAACGCTGCTTTTTAACGCCCGCTGGTATTACGAGTCAGGCAGGTACAGGTGTACCGCTCACTTTTATTCCGTGACTCGAGGCTACCGCAAATCCCCTTACGTCAATTGCGTATCCTATCTTTTTAATGGGATTTGCCTAACGCTGGTATTACGAGTCTTGGAAGAAGTGAGCGTTAGACCCTCTCCTGTCCAGACTCCTACCGCATTTAAAAGTCAGTAGTTAGGAGTTTTATGGGCTAACGCCGGAACATAAAGCTCTTAACTAAAGTGCTACAAAGTACACTAACACTCATAAACTACCTATTAACCCCTAAAACGAGGCCCCCCCACATCGCAAACACTATAATAAAAATTTTTAACCCCTAATCTGCCGACCGGACATCGCCGCCACCTACATTATACCTATGAACCCCTAATCTGCTGCCCCTAACATCGCCGAAACCTACATTATATTAATTAACCCCTAATCTGCCGCCCCCAACGTCGCCGCCACCTACCTACAATTATTAACCCCTAATCTGCTGACCGGACATCGCCGCCACGTTAATAAATGTATTAACCCCTAAACCGCCACACTCCGCCTTGCAAACACTAGTTAAATTTTATTAACCCCTAATCTGCCCCCCAACGTCGCTGACACCTACCTACAATTATTAACCCCTAATCTTCCGACCCCAACGTCGCCGCTACTATAATAAAGTTATTAACCCCTAAACCTAAGTCTAACCCTAACCCCCCCTAACTTAAATATAATTTAAATAAAAACAAAATTAATTTAGCATAATTAAATAAATTAATCCTATTTAAAACGAAATACTTACCTATAAAATAAACCCTAAGCTAGCTACAATATAACTAATAGTTACATTGTATCTATCTAAGGGTTTATTTTTATTTTACAGGCAACTTTGTATTTATTTTAGCTAGGTACAATAGTTATTAAATAGTTATTAACTATTTAATAACTACCTAGCTAAAATAAGTACAAAATTACCTGTAAAATAAATCCTAACCTAAGGTACAATTTCACCTAACACTACACTATCATTAAACTAATTACCTAAACTACCTACAATTAATTACAACTAAATGAAATAAACTAAATTACAAAAAAAAACACCACTAAATTACAGAAAATAAAAAAGAATTACAAGAATTTTAAACTAATTACACCTAATCTAATCCCCCTAATAAAATAAAAAAGCCCCCCAAAATAATAAAATTCCCTACCCTATACTAAATTACAAATAGCCCTTAAAAGGGCCTTTTGCGGGGCATTTCCCCAAAGTAATCAGCTCTTTTTACCTGTAAAAAAAGAATACAATACCCCCCCAACATTTACAACCCACCACCCACAAACCCGTACTCTAAAACCCACCCAATCCCCCCTTAAAAAAACCTAACACTAACCCCCTGAAGATCACCCTACCTTGAGCTGTCTTCACCCCACCGGGCACAAGAGGTCCTTCAGAGGGTCCGAAGTCTTCATACGATCGGGGCAGAAGAGGTCCTCCAGACGGCAGAAGGCTTCATCCAGGCGGCATCTTGTATCTTCATCCTTCCGGAGCGGAGTGGGTCCATCTTCAATCCAGCCAACGCGGAGCCATCCTCTTCAAAAGAAGTCCTAACGAAGAATGAAGGTTCCTTTAAATGACGTCATCCTAGATGGCGTTCCTTGAATTCCGATTGGCTGATAGAATCCTAACAGCCAATCGGAATTAAGGTAGGAAAAATCCTATTGGTTGATATAATCAGCCAATCGGATTGAAGTTCAATCCGATTGGCTGATCCAATCAGCCAATAGGATTGACCTTGCATTCTATTGGCTGATTGGAACAGCCATTCTGTACATGAGTACCCTCCATCTCCTAATAGGACATAAAAAATATATAAATATTTATATAAAAATAATTATAAAGATTGAGAACTAATATGATACAAATTAAAAATATACACATTACACTTTAATTACAGTCAACAAATTTGGCGCAATTTATGTACATGGAAATTAAAAACGACAAATTAGATGCCAGTTATGCTTACCTAGAAGCCATTCTTCAGGCATATCTCCATCCTCGAACATCCATTATAAGCCAGTCTGCCTTAAGATGTAAGAATCATGACATGAGCCTGGGTAGTTTGAACGGACACTGATTATCCTCATGTTGGGGTCACAGACCATCTGAACATTCAAGGAATGGAAATGCTTTCTATTCCTATAGATCTCCTCACGAGCTTGAAGTGGTCTTACAGCAACATGGGTACAGTCTATGGCCCCTAGGACATTGGGCATCCCAGCCATCCTATAGAAATTTGACTTTATAGATTGCCATTCTTCTGGGGTAGATGGCAAACAAACATATCGAGGAAAAATAATCATCATAGCCCCTATGACTTTTGATAAGTGGCATGAAAAAGCTGATTGACTCATTCCAATAATGACGCTAGAAACTGCCTGAAAGGATCCTGTTGCCATAACATGCAATGCAGCTAATAGTTTCAATAGTCCCGTCATCGGCTCCAAATAATCTTCAATCTCTCGATACAGGTGTAATATGGATTCACGATCAAGCCGGAATCTTTGTATGATCTCTTGGTCAGAAAGGCCGTGTAAACCAACCCGTGGAAGGAATACACGGGGACACAAACTCTCCTTCTTCTAACCAATCGATTAGCAACATTTCCAGTATTCTGTCTTCTAGACCAGATTTTCATCACACGGAGAAGAAACAAATACAGAAGTGTCTCCATAGCTGATGAAATAAAAAATGTAAGTACAATGCTGATATTACTGCCTTTTATATATGTCTAGACTGGCGTCTACATTGACTTTCCTATTGTTTTGTACTTTGCCCGCCACCTAAAAGGTGGTGAGGCAAAAATGACGAGGTGGGAGCAGAAATTGTAGCGAGCGGACAAATAGATTTTTTAGTACTTTAGTTTATGGCGAGTTGGTGGTCAAATGTGTCTATTTACAGTGAAAATGGAGAGGTAGTGTGGTTTGGCGGATAAGTACGCTCGCAATTTTAAATATGCCGGTTTGAACATAGTTGACGACTTTGTACATATCAGTTTGCGAGTTTTGACGCAAGATTTTTTGCGGGTAGCTCGCTGACTGCTTAGTACATGGAGCCCTTAATCCTATTCTTAAGTCCCTTTTTTCTATAATGTTCAAAGTATCTGCAATTTGCGTAGCTTGGGTGTCCTACAGGTAAGCAGGCTCTCCCAGAGAAGAGTCTGAAAAAGCATCAATAGTCCCAGAAAGGCTCACTCTCAGGGGCAGAGGAGGAACCATTCTTTCTCTTCCTCAACTCCTTTTTAATGTCCATAGACTCCCCTTCCACTGCAATTAAACAGGGGACCTCTGTCTCAACAAATTCAACCGGATCTTAGAAAAACAAACAGCACTGAAAAGTGCATTTACATTGCGAACTATGGGAACTGTGTGTTCCCATAGACTGCAATGTAAATATATATGTATATTACTATATGCATATATATTTATGTGTTAATATGTGTATTTACACATATTAAACATACATAAGAAAAAAGAACTCAGTAGTGCTAAGAAACAAATACGTGAGTGACCACTTTAGGTCAGCTAATATTAAGGTAGATTCCAACCGGTGTACCAGCTTTAGGAAACTTGCATAAGTGGCTGCAGAACAAATTTATCAGAATCAATCCCCCACTGTTGCCCAAGCCTGCTTACTATACCGGAAACTTTGGGATCTGCGATGCACGGGTACCTTGTACCATCTCCAAGTGCTCGTCTCTCCACCGGCTCAGCTGCTTGGCGTCCTCGTGGGTCTGCAAATGTACGGCGTCTCTCCTTCTCGATAAGCGCTGGATCCTATTTGCTGGTATAAGTGTCAATCAGCGGTAACCAATCCGTGGTAAGGAGCAATGCTGAAAGTTCACCAATGTCTATTAGCTGCAAACACACACCTCCCCACAGCTCAAAAAATCCAGGATTCACTGGCAAAATAGTGAAGTATAGAAAAGCGGTAGTCCTGGAGAGTATAATTAAAACGTCTTTATTTCAAACTCAGATTAAAAGCAAATGGCAAACACAAGTAAAAGCATAACAGGTGTGGCACTGTTTGGCTTACGCGTTTCAGCTAGGAGCCGTAGTCATAGCCTATAGTGCTATGTGACACACCTCTCTAAATACCCATACCTAAAATCCCATTGGTTAAAAAATAAAACACACCTGTTAATTACCTACTCTATACATAGTGAAACTAAATCGTACAGGACCTCCGAAGCAATTAAGCACTAACAAAAGTGCCAATTACAGGATTCCATATGACAGGGAAATAGACATAGTGAAGTGAGAAAAATACACACAATAAACTCAATAGAACAATACTGAGTAATGATTAACCAAATGAAGAGAAAATAATGTTAATGCGATATACAATCAGAAAGACCAAAAAAATACAAACAAATGCAAAAAGCCAAACGATCAAAGTTATGTACCACTTCAAATGTACAAGTGATCAATGCATCAAAAAATATAAGGGGTCAGAGGGCAAACATAAACGTGTATTGCGTAAAGGATATATTTATACAGAACCCTGACCCTATAACATGATTTGTAAGTCAGATAATGATATGGAGTGACGGAAGGTGAAATTTCTAATACAATAATGCATAATGTCCTAGATATTGAAGAATAAGATATATGTGTAAGCTAAGACTATCTAAATGGCACAAATCATTACACAAGTTCTAAAAATGGTATGTGTGACAAGCTTGATAGTGGCTCCCAAAGAGCCGGTATAAAGAAATGCCCTAAACAATTACCACAAATTCATGATATCATACTTGGAGTTGAGACCATTTGGAATACGAGTGCCCATTGTAAAAATCCAATGTGCCTCTCTCAACTCCAGTATGCGATCTATGGAGCCACCCCTTTTGGGTCTGTAGACCCTTTCTATAGCACTCCAGGAAAAGGAAGAAAGATTCCCTCCATGGTATACCCCAAAATGCTGGACTACAGGGGTACTCGATTTAACTGTAGTGAACGAGGAAAGGTGTTCCCTAATTCTGGTGTTTACTTCTCTGGAGGTGAGACCTATGTATTGAATTTTACATGAGGAGCAATTAAGTACATAAATCACATTGGTACATGTACAATTTAAGAGTGTTTTGATATTAAATGTTTTTCCTGTAACATAACTGGTAAATGTGTTTCCCGTGCGTGCAAAATCACACGGTTTGCACTTCCTATGGCCACATTTGTGCATGCCCTGATGTCTGATCCAAGCACAGGCATCATTAGTCTTGGTGGGCAGCATAGTGGGAGACAGCAGAGAGCCCAATGTAGGACCTTTCCTATATGCGCATCTAAAACCACTTTTAACCGTTTCAATTAATTTATCATCAGCTTTAAGGATTTTAAAGTGCTTGCGTATAATAGAACAAATATCATTATATTGTCCACTGTGTGTGGTGACAAAGGTCACTCCATCAAAGGGCTTAGAATCTGTTTTCTGTCTATCTACCAAGAGACTGTCTCTGGTTTTGGAGCTCACCAAGTGTTTGGCCTTACGAATGGCTCTTATTGGATATCTGCGTTGTTGTAACCTGGATTCAAGATCCCTGGCTAGAGTCTTAAAGTCACTGTCATCTGAGCAGTTTCTTTTTAGTCTGATCATCTCCCCTTTAGCAATTGCTTCTGGGACATGTTTCGGATGGCAACTTGTGCCAAACAGGACTGAGTTCCCTGAGATGGGTTTCCTATAGGAAACTGATTTAACTTTTCCATCTGGGAGCCCTATGAGGGTAAGATCTAGGAAATTGGCACTTTTGTCATTAAATTCAAATGTAAATTTAAGATTCATGTCATTCGAATTGAGGGATGAACAGAATTCTATAGCTTGCTGTTGGGTTCCTGTCCATATGAAGATCAAATCGTCTATATATCTCTTGTATGTGGATATATAGACACGGAAAGGGATACTATCTCCAAAGATGTGGAAGAACTCCCAGAATCCTAGGAACAGATTTGCATACGAGGGGGCAAATTTTGCCCCCATCGCTGTTCCACACCTCTGGAGATAGTATACCCCCTCGAACACAAAAAAATTGTGTGTAAGGAGGAACCCCACAACCTTCACAATGAAACAGTTGAAATCATCAGTATAATTGCCAAAGTTGTCCAAGAAGAAACAAATTGCCTTCAAACCTGTGTCATGGGGTATACAGGAGTAGAGTGAGACAGCATCCACAGTCAACCATCTGGATTGTGATGTCCAGACAACATTTTCCATTAACTGCAGAACATGTTTTGTGTCTCGCAAATGCGAGGGTAATGAAGTTACAATTGGCTGTAGGATGCTGTCCACCCACTCAGATAAATTACACAGCAGGGAATCCACCCCACTTACAATTGGACGACCCTTGACTTCCTGGAGGGACTTGTGGACTTTAGGAAAATGATGGAAGGCAGGAATTTTTGGAAAATCAGGAACCAGATATGCAAAGGTAGTTGGGTCAATAAACCCTGATTCCACACCCTCATCCAAAAGGTCCACAAGTTCCCTCCTGAAGATAGAAGTGGGGTCACCTTTAAGGATGGAATATTCATCCCTATTGTTGAGTTGCCTTAATGCTTCAGCCACATAAGCTTCCCGGTCAAGAACAACAGTCATACCGCCTTTATCGGCTTTTCTTATGGTAATGCTGGAGTTATCTTTTAACTCCTTGACTGCTGCTCTTTCCCTGAAACTTAGGTTGTTCTTGGGTCGTTTATTGGACTGTTTGAGAGCAATAAGATCTTGTTCAACCCTGTTGTAAAAAGTTTCTATAACATTACCCCTAACCTGTATAGGGTAAAAGGTGGACTTACTCTTCATAAGGGGGCCTCTACTAAGAGTACCTTGCAAATTATGAATAGATTCTGACTGTAATTGTTGCAAAGAGACTACATCACATGTTTGTGAGAAGGAGAGAGACTCAGTATGAGTCGAAGTCCCCTGTTGTTCATTATTACTGACTTCACTAGTACTGGAAAAAAATTTTTTTAAAGTTATATTCCTGGTAAATTTATTTAGATCCAATAAGGTTTTAAACACATCAAAGTCATTGGTAGGTGAAAAGTTAAGCCCCAGACTAAGTACTTTTAATTGATCAACAGTAAGCAATGTGGATGATAGATTAATGACATTGTTATATGTAGCATTTATTTGTACTTTGAGATTGATTTGGCTTGTCTCAGCTGGTATCTCTGCTGTCCCTGCGAGTTGTGATAAGTCTGTGTCTTGGACTTTCTCCCTCCCCCTTTGTGTGAGATCTGATCCTGGGGAAAAACCTGTTCCATAAGGTCTATGTTTCCTGTCTGTATAGCATTAGCATGTAAACCTGACTGGGGTACAGGCATAGGATACATGGAGTAATTAGAATTGTGTTGGGGAGTTATATTGTGAGATGTCTCAGCTAAATGTAGTAAGGGAGTGGTTGCAGACCTATGTGCAGGTTGTGTATTACTTTGTATCTCTCCTACACACTGAGGTTCAGTAGTAGTGGTACTGACAGTTAAACCTGATGTTTGACTATTTGATATTTCATCACTGCCGTCAGTACTATACTCAGTGTCACTTCCAGAAAATGTTACATTTCTATTATTGTTTGTTTGTCTTTGTCTGTTCCTGCGTCCCCTTCCTCTCCCCCCAAATCTAGGCTGATTTTGTCTTTGTGTGGACCTTTGTTTTTTACTCCATATATAAACTGTGTTGTTAAGATAATCATTCTTGTCTCTCAAAAATTTAGTGTGTTTTCTCTCCATGATTGTTGATCTGCTGGTAGCTAAAATACCTCTAAGGATGTTGTCAAATTTAGCAAAATCTGATACTGTGCTTCGTAGGTTAAGTTCTGCCTGTAATTCTGCAATTTCTAACTTGATTTTGTCAAGTTGCTTAACTTTATATTGTAACATAAGAAGCATCAAGTTCAGTGAGCAGTTAGATAATACTTGGTTCCATTCTTCCACAAAGTCTTTATCATTACAGTCCACATCAAAGGTGGGGAATTTAAAAATTCGTAGACCTCTAGGGATCATTTGTAATGACCGATATTTTTCAATTGTCCAAATGTCCCACTGAATTTTGGACTCCTTAATAAGCAGATCCTCCATCATGTCAAAGAGTGAACTGAGTGCTAGTACACTTTTATCCTCAGAAAAGATCACTTCACTATTTACAGTCCCTTCTTGTCTTGCTGAATAAGGCATCAAAGAGTAAAATTGCTGTATAGGAGGCTGTATAGAGGTGTGAGCCATTTCGTCCATATTGCTGTGGGGAGCTTAAAACTGTGATTTGTGTGTGTGACAGGCGCTGCTACTGAGTGTTGGTACTGCAAGTAAAGTACCCAAATGATCAAACATACATAAGAAAAAAGAACTCAGTAGTGCTAAGAAACAAATACGTGAGTGACCACTTTAGGTCAGCTAATATTAAGGTAGATTCCAACCGGTGTACCAGCTTTAGGAAACTTGCATAAGTGGCTGCAGAACAAATTTATCAGAATCAATCCCCCACTGTTGCCCAAGCCTGCTTACTATACCGGAAACTTTGGGATCTGCGATGCACGGGTACCTTGTACCATCTCCAAGTGCTCGTCTCTCCACCGGCTCAGCTGCTTGGCGTCCTCGTGGGTCTGCAAATGTACGGCGTCTCTCCTTCTCAATAAGCGCTGGATCCTATTTGCTGGTATAAGTGTCAATCAGCGGTAACCAATCCGTGGTAAGGAGCAATGCTGAAAGTTCACCAATGTCTATTAGCTGCAAACACACACCTCCCCACAGCTCAAAAAATCCAGGATTCACTGGCAAAATAGTGAAGTATAGAAAAGCGGTAGTCCTGGAGAGTATAATTAAAACGTCTTTATTTCAAACTCAGATTAAAAGCAAATGGCAAACACAAGTAAAAGCATAACAGGTGTGGCACTGTTTGGCTTACGCGTTTCGGCTAGGAGCCGTAGTCATAGCCTATAGTGCTATGTGACACACCTCTCTAAATACCCATACCTAAAATCCCATTGGTTAAAAAATTATTGTTCTATTGAGTTTATTGTGTGTATTTTTCTCACTTCACTATGTCTATTTCCCTGTCATACGGAATCCTGTAACTGGCACTTTTGTTAGTGCTTAATTGCTTCGGAGGTCCTGTACGATTTAGTTTCACTATGTATAGAGTAGGTAATTAACAGGTGTGTTTTATTTTTTAACCAATGGGATTTTAGGTATGGGTATTTAGAGAGGTGTGTCACATAGCACTATAGGCTATGACTACGGCTCCTAGCCGAAACGCGTAAGCCAAACAGTGCCACACCTGTTATGCTTTTACTTGTGTTTGCCATTTGCTTTTAATCTGAGTTTGAAATAAAGACGTTTTAATTATACTCTCCAGGACTACCGCTTTTCTATATTTACACATATTAACACATAAATATATTTGTATATATTCATATACATGTATATTTTAAAATGCTTCCCATCCCTACACTACTTAATCCTTTCGCTGTGTTTTGGTTCTGTGCCATATATGACGACATCAAAACGAGGCTCCCATAGTAGCCTGCACACTGAGTGGCACTGGCCTTATAAACAAGCATGGAAGTTTTTCGAGCTTTAGTTCTGTCTCAGTTGAGTGTGTTTCTCTATTTTCTTTTTGAAGACTTGTAGTTTAGCCAATCAGTACTGACTCATAAATAACTCCATGGGAGTGAGCACAATGTTATCTATATGGCACAAATGAACTAGCACTATCTAATTGTGAACAACTGTCAAAATGCACTGAGATAAGAGGCGGCGTCCAAGGGCTTAGAAATCAGTTTATGAGCCTACCTAGGTTTAGCTTTCAACAAAGAATACCAAGAGAACATAGAAAATGTGATGATAACAGTAAATTTGAAAGTTGTTTAAAATTGCGTACCCTATCTGAATCAAGTTTAATTTTGACTTGACTGTCGCTTTAATCTCTCTGCAGCTGTCAATTCATAACTATTGCTCATGTTTGTAACCTTATTACAGTTGCTCTCTACAGTTACACAGGTCACAGTTCCCACTCCCAGCATGCCGCTAACCAGGCCTCCTACCTGCTGGCTGGCTCCACACATTATATATTCTTGCTGTGTTAACAGCAGAAACTCTCCTACAAAGCTAACAGTGTAAGACAATACAAGTGGTGAATACTAATCTTTAGGAATCCTGTCATTTTCAAGTTGTTTTTTTTTCAAACAAGATATTAATTTCATGAATATTTTTTTTTAATCATAGATTCCTGTCAAGCTTTATCCTAACAGAGGTACATCTCACTCATGCACTCATATCTTATTAATTCTAAAAGCAATGAATCCTACACTGTTACTACTCATATAACATCTAAACTTTTAAACTACATATTTTCCTAGAAGGAAATTATTACTATTATTAATATAATTATCTCTCTCTCTTTCTCTCTCTCTCTCTCTCTCTCTCTCTGTCTCTGTCTCTCTCTCTCTCTCTTTCTCTTTTTCTCTCTCTCTCTCTCTCTCTCTCTCCTTTTTTGTGTAATATTTTATTAGATGGTGTAATTATTAGTGTAACTGTACTTTTAAATGTATTTTTTATGTGTTTTGTAACACTTTTTTGTTTTGCGTAACAGTTAACCAGAGTTCTAAGGTTGCGGTAATCATTCTAGCCTAAATCATGATTGCACTCATACGTTCGCAATTGCTTTCAACTTGTAATATGAGCGCTCCTTCCTACAGCTGCAATAAACCTGATATCGCTTGCACAAAGCAGTTAGTGCACCACTTGTAATGTAGCCCACAATGAGCCCAAGATATCATCTGTTGCCACAGAAGGTTTGCAGCTAGGGTATCTGCCTGCATATGCGGAGAGTGGGCAGTGGACAAGCCCATATTTATTATTGCTCAAGCATATGTATGCAAGCAAGGCCTATCAATCATCCCAGACAAACAAGTTTGGGTGATTTATCTCCCCTAAGGTGGTGGAGGGGCTACAAAGCAGTGGTCTTTTGAATGCTAGTACTTAACTAGCAGTTTGCAGGCTCAGCAGAGCTAGCCTACACTTCAACTTCCTCCACAGCCTGATAACTTAAGCCCAATGTATGATCATACCTTTTACCATACTAAATTTGATATATGTAATTAGAATACTAAGTTTTCATGTGCGCTAACCAGACATGCGTTAAGTTCTAAATCGAGAAAAACGATGCACAAAACACATATTTTATATTTCTATGTCTTTCATATAGAAAATAATGTAATTTTTATTATAAAATATATATTTCAGATATTGTTCATGTAAAATTCATTTCTATAACTTTATTTATAGGTTTAGGTATACACATACATATATATAGAAATATGTGTTTACAATAAAAAGGACATTATCTTGAAAGTGAAGAACATTGGAATTTTAAATATGTACAGTATACATAGAGTAAAACACCCAAATTACGACATATATATATATTAAAACAGTTATATGTCTCCACACTAATAATGAATCTATGTAAAAAAGTGATACACTCCAAATAAATTGGCAATAAAGTATAATAAGTTTAATGAATAAATGAAAATAAATGCAGGAAAAACATCCTAAATCTGATCCATAGTCAGACACAGATACAAACGAACAAACATATACATAAAGAACATACTGGGCGTCCCCAGTTACTAAGGAGCAGAAAATAGATGTCAGACCATAAACAGGAAAAACTGGCCAATCCCATAGGCTTATAAGAATCTTGTGCAGTGTAAATTAATGAATGAAGCCATGGGAGTCCCATAGGCTTATGAGAATCTTGTGCAGTGTAAATTAATGAATGAAGCCATGGGTATAATAAAGTTGAATGCAAGCAATAAAGCAGTAGGCAGAATGTAGCAGTTCATGTAGATATAGCAGTACATGCAGATATAGCAGCGTGGTTTGTAACAAAAGTCTGACAGTTGCAAAGAATAGATATTTATGCCATGCAGTTCATGCCTATGTAGCAACATGATGTTCCAACAAGTATGGATAGCGTGATAATGATAGCTCATATATTCAATATTGCCTTAGACATGTAGATATATGTAACTCTCCTCAGTGTAAAACAAACATATGTATAGAATGCACCAGCACTTCAGGACCAGGGTCCACCAGTGAATGACAACTGTGTTATCGTTGCGCTCTATGAGCGATCTCACCCAATCCGTGTAGGGTCACAGGGAGCTTGGTTCACACTTTCGAAGGAAGACATCCAAGTATTGCAGTATAATGCTGCAGTCTAGACACGGCAAGTATGGCAAATCCAAAGTAGGTTCAAACCAGCATGCTTGCATCTGACTCCGTTAGCGTCTTACGTCACATCTACGTCTACAGGCAACAAGCATTTCAGGCTCCTCCCTTCAACTTGGCCTGACGTAGTAGGAAAGCATCCTTCTTTTAAGGCATGACAGTTGTGTGTGGTGACGCCTACCCAGCATCACCTATTAGAATACCAGCAGTTGATGGCAACAATATTGCAGAAGTGTGCGTAGAACGGCCAGTGGATATTTTAATATAGTCAGTACTACAATACTAGTAGTTAATAGCAAGAATATATATTGATCAAAGGTAAGCAGCAAATAATTGAGCAGAGCATTAATTATGAATAATCTACTAGTATGTGTCAACTGATCAGAGACCTATATCATCTCATAATATATACAGTTTCAGTGATTAGGTTTAAGGCATTTTTTGCATAAATAAAAAGAGAGAAGCGCTCAACCTGGGAACAAACAATAGCATAATAGCTTGTTCTATGGCTAGTTACCACCCTAGAAGCAGCATTTTTTTGCTCAATATGTGCCTTTCACAGAGAAGAACTTTCCTGTAGCATATCAGTCTGATCCTGACTTAACAGTGCAGTCCAGCCCCGAAATACCAGGCAATCCCTCTCTGAACGAGAGAAACGGCAAAACCCCAGACGTACGTTTCGGCCTATTGTGGGCCTCGTCAGTGAGGTGCAGCCATATCCCTCTAGGCACACTGAGCAACGGGTCCACGTCTGGATTACCGCATCACACTTAGGATCAGACTGATATGCTACAGGAAAGTTCTTCACTGTGAAAGGCACACATTGAGCAAAAAGAGGCTGCTTCTAGGGTGGTAACTAGCCATAGAACAAGCTATTATGCTATTGTTCGTTCCCAGGTTGAGCGCTTCTCTCTTTTTATTTATGCAAATTATGACACTTGGGGAAGTCTCCCTAAGTGTGATGCGGGAATCCAGACATGGACCCGTTGCTCAGTGTGCCTAGAGGGATATGGCTGCACCTCACTGACGAGGCCCACAATAGGCCGAAACATACGTCTGGGGTTTTGCCGTTTCTCTCGTTCAGAGAGGGATTGCCTGGTATTTCGGGGCTGGACTGCACTGTTAAGTCAGGATCAGACTGATATGCTACAGGAAAGTTCTTCACTGTGAAAGGCACACATTGAGCAAAAAGAGGCTGCTTCTAGGGTGGTAACTAGCCATAGAACAAGCTATTATGCTATTGTTCGTTCCCAGGTTGAGTGCTTCTCTCTTTTTATTTATGCAAATTATGACACTTGGGGAAGTCTCCCTAAGTGTGATGCGGGAATCCAGACGTGGACCCGTTGCTCAGTGTGCCTAGAGGGATATGGCTGCACCTCACTGACGAGGCCCACAATAGGCCGAAACGTACGTCTGGGGTTTTGCCGTTTCTCTCGTTCAGAGAGGGATTGCCTGGTATTTCGGGGCTGGACTGCACTGTTAAGTCAGGATCAGACTGATATGCTACAGGAAAGTTCTTCACTGTGAAAGGCACACATTGAGCAAAAAGAGGCTGCTTCTAGGGTGGTAACTAGCCATAGAACAAGCTATTATGCTATTGTTCGTTCCCAGGTTGAGCGCTTCTCTCTTTTTATTTATGCAAATTATGACACTTGGGGAAGTCTCCCTAAGTGTGATGCGGGAATCCAGACGTGGACCCGTTGCTCAGTGTGCCTAGAGGGATATGGCTGCACCTCACTGACGAGGCCAACAATAGGCCGAAACGTACGTCTGGGGTTTTGCTGTTTCTCTCGTTCAGAGAGGGATTGCCTGGTATTTCGGGGCTGGACTGCACTGTTAAGTCAGGATCAGACTGATATGCTACAGGAAAGTTCTTCACTGTGAAAGGCACACATTGAGCAAAAAGAGGCTGCTTCTAGGGTGGTAACTAGCCATAGAACAAGCTATTATGCTATTGTTCGTTCCCAGGTTGAGCGCTTCTCTCTTTTTATTTATGCAAATTATGACACTTGGGGAAGTCTCCCTAAGTGTGATGCGGGAATCCAGACGTGGACCCGTTGCTCAGTGTGCCTAGAGGGATATGGCTGCACCTCACTGACGAGGCCAACAATAGGCCGAAACGTACGTCTGGGGTTTTGCTGTTTCTCTCGTTCAGAGAGGGATTGCCTGGTATTTCGGGGCTGGACTGCACTGTTAAGTCAGGATCAGACTGATATGCTACAGGAAAGTTCTTCACTGTGAAAGGCACACATTGAGCAAAAAGAGGCTGCTTCTAGGGTGGTAACTAGCCATAGAACAAGCTATTATGCTATTGTTCGTTCCCAGGTTGAGCGCTTCTCTCTTTTTATTTATGCAAATTATGACACTTGGGGAAGTCTCCCTAAGTGTGATGCGGGAATCCAGACGTGGACCCGTTGCTCAGTGTGCCTAGAGGGATATGGCTGCACCTCACTGACGAGGCCCACAATAGGCCGAAACGTACGTCTGGGGTTTTGCCGTTTCTCTCGTTCAGAGAGGGATTGCCTGGTATTTCGGGGCTGGACTGCACTGTTAAGTCAGGATCAGACTGATATGCTACAGGAAAGTTCTTCACTGTGAAAGGCACACATTGAGCAAAAAGAGGCTGCTTCTAGGGTGGTAACTAGCCATAGAACAAGCTATTATGCTATTGTTCGTTCCCAGGTTGAGCGCTTCTCTCTTTTTATTTATGCAAATTATGACACTTGGGGAAGTCTCCCTAAGTGTGATGCGGGAATCCAGACATGGACCCGTTGCTCAGTGTGCCTAGAGGGATATGGCTGCACCTCACTGACGAGGCCCACAATAGGCCGAAACGTACGTCTGGGGTTTTGCCGTTTCTCTCGTTCAGAGAGGGATTGCCTGGTATTTCGGGGCTGGACTGCACTGTTAAGTCAGGATCAGACTGATATGCTACAGGAAAGTTCTTCACTGTGAAAGGCACACATTGAGCAAAAAGAGGCTGCTTCTAGGGTGGTAACTAGCCATAGAACAAGCTATTATGCTATTGTTCGTTCCCAGGTTGAGCGCTTCTCTCTTTTTATTTATGCAAATTATGACACTTGGGGAAGTCTCCCTAGGTGTGATGCGGGAATCCAGACGTGGACCCGTTGCTCAGTGTGCCTAGAGGGATATGGCTGCACCTCATTGACGATGCCCACAATAGGCCGAAACGTACGTCTGGGGTTTTGCCGTTTCTCTCGTTCAGAGAGGGATTGCCTGGTATTTCGGGGCTGGACTGCACTGTTAAGTCAGGATCAGAC
Source organism: Bombina bombina (assembly GCF_027579735.1). NCBI lineage: Eukaryota > Metazoa > Chordata > Amphibia > Anura > Bombinatoridae > Bombina > Bombina bombina. The sequence continues at coordinate 375,987,302 of NC_069500.1, forward strand.
TGATATGCTACAGGAAAGTTCTTCACTGTGAAAGGCACACATTGAGCAAAAAGAGGCTGCTTCTAGGGTGGTAACTAGCCATAGAACAAGCTATTATGCTATTGTTCGTTCCCAGGTTGAGCGCTTCTCTCTTTTTATTTATGCAAATTATGACACTTGGGGAAGTCTCCCTAAGTGTGATGCGGGAATCCAGACGTGGACCCGTTGCTCAGTGTGCCTAGAGGGATATGGCTGCACCTCACTGACGAGGCCCACAATAGGCCGAAACCTACGTCTGGGGTTTTGCCGTTTCTCTCGTTCAGAGAGGGATTGCCTGGTATTTCGGGGCTGGACTGCACTGTTAAGTCAGAATCAGACTGATATGCTACAGGAAAGTTCTTCACTGTGAAAGGCACACATTGAGCAAAAAGAGGCTGCTTCTAGGGTGGTAACTAGCCATAGAACAAGCTATTATGCTATTGTTCGTTCCCAGGTTGAGCGCTTCTCTCTTTTTATTTATGCAAATTATGACACTTGGGGAAGTCTCCCTAAGTGTGATGCGGGAATCCAGACGTGGACCCGTTGCTCAGTGTGCCTAGAGGGATATGGCTGCACCTCACTGACGAGGCCCACAATAGGCCGAAACGTACGTCTGGGGTTTTGCCGTTTCTCTCGTTCAGAGAGGGATTGCCTGGTATTTCGGGGCTGGACTGCACTGTTAAGTCAGGATCAGACTGATATGCTACAGGAAAGTTCTTCACTGTGAAAGGCACACATTGAGCAAAAAGAGGCTGCTTCTAGGGTGGTAACTAGCCATAGAACAAGCTATTATGCTATTGTTCGTTCCCAGGTTGAGCGCTTCTCTCTTTTTATTTATGCAAATTATGACACTTGGGGAAGTCTCCCTAAGTGTGATGCGGGAATCCAGACGTGGACCCGTTGCTCAGTGTGCCTAGAGGGATATGGCTGCACCTCACTGACGAGGCCCACAATAGGCCGAAACGTACGTCTGGGGTTTTGCCGTTTCTCTCGTTCAGAGAGGGATTGCCTGGTATTTCGGGGCTGGACTGCACTGTTAAGTCAGGATCAGACTGATATGCTACAGGAAAGTTCTTCACTGTGAAAGGCACACATTGAGCAAAAAGAGGCTGCTTCTAGGGTGGTAACTAGCCATAGAACAAGCTATTATGCTATTGTTCGTTCCCAGGTTGAGCGCTTCTCTCTTTTTATTTATGCAAATTATGACACTTGGGGAAGTCTCCCTAAGTGTGATGCGGGAATCCAGACATGGACCCGTTGCTCAGTGTGCCTAGAGGGATATGGCTGCACCTCACTGACGAGGCCCACAATAGGCCGAAACGTACGTCTGGGGTTTTGCCGTTTCTCTCGTTCAGAGAGGGATTGCCTGGTATTTCGGGGCTGGACTGCACTGTTAAGTCAGGATCAGACTGATATGCTACAGGAAAGTTCTTCACTGTGAAAGGCACACATTGAGCAAAAAGAGGCTGCTTCTAGGGTGGTAACTAGCCATAGAACAAGCTATTATGCTATTGTTCGTTCCCAGGTTGAGCGCTTCTCTCTTTTTATTTATGCAAATTATGACACTTGGGGAAGTCTCCCTAAGTGTGATGCGGGAATCCAGACGTGGACCCGTTGCTCAGTGTGCCTAGAGGGATATGGCTGCACCTCACTGACGAGGCCCACAATAGGCCGAAACGTACGTCTGGGGTTTTGCCGTTTCTCTCGTTCAGAGAGGGATTGCCTGGTATTTCGGGGCTGGACTGCACTGTTAAGTCAGGATCAGACTGATATGCTACAGGAAAGTTCTTCACTGTGAAAGGCACACATTGAGCAAAAAGAGGCTGCTTCTAGGGTGGTAACTAGCCATAGAACAAGCTATTATGCTATTGTTCGTTCCCAGGTTGAGCGCTTCTCTCTTTTTATTTATGCAAATTATGACACTTGGGGAAGTCTCCCTAAGTGTGATGCGGGAATCCAGACATGGACCCGTTGCTCAGTGTGCCTAGAGGGATATGGCTGCACCTCACTGACGAGGCCCACAATAGGCCGAAACGTACGTCTGGGGTTTTGCCGTTTCTCTCGTTCAGAGAGGGATTGCCTGGTATTTCGGGGCTGGACTGCACTGTTAAGTCAGGATCAGACTGATATGCTACAGGAAAGTTCTTCACTGTGAAAGGCACACATTGAGCAAAAAGAGGCTGCTTCTAGGGTGGTAACTAGCCATAGAACAAGCTATTATGCTATTGTTCGTTCCCAGGTTGAGCGCTTCTCTCTTTTTATTTATGCAAATTATGACACTTGGGGAAGTCTCCCTAAGTGTGATGCGGGAATCCAGACGTGGACCCGTTGCTCAGTGTGCCTAGAGGGATATGGCTGCACCTCACTGATGAGGCCCACAATAGGCCGAAACGTACGTCTGGGGTTTTGCCGTTTCTCTCGTTCAGAGAGGGATTGCCTGGTATTTCGGGGCTGGACTGCACTGTTAAGTCAGGATCAGACTGATATGCTACAGGAAAGTTCTTCACTGTGAAAGGCACACATTGAGCAAAAAGAGGCTGCTTCTAGGGTGGTAACTAGCCATAGAACAAGCTATTATGCTATTGTTCGTTCCCAGGTTGAGCGCTTCTCTCTTTTTATTTATGCAAATTATGACACTTGGGGAAGTCTCCCTAAGTGTGATGCGGGAATCCAGACGTGGACCCGTTGCTCAGTGTGCCTAGAGGGATATGGCTGCACCTCACTGACGAGGCCCACAATAGGCCGAAACGTACGTCTGGGGTTTTGCCGTTTCTCTCGTTCAGAGAGGGATTGCCTGGTATTTCGGGGCTGGACTGCACTGTTAAGTCAGGATCAGACTGATATGCTACAGGAAAGTTCTTCACTGTGAAAGGCACACATTGAGCAAAAAGAGGCTGCTTCTAGGGTGGTAACTAGCCATAGAACAAGCTATTATGCTATTGTTCGTTCCCAGGTTGAGCGCTTCTCTCTTTTTATTTATGCAAATTATGACACTTGGGGAAGTCTCCCTAAGTGTGATGCGGGAATCCAGACGTGGACCCGTTGCTCAGTGTGCCTAGAGGGATATGGCTGCACCTCACTGACGAGGCCCACAATAGGCCGAAACGTACGTCTGGGGTTTTGCCGTTTCTCTCGTTCAGAGAGGGATTGCCTGGTATTTCGGGGCTGGACTGCACTGTTAAGTCAGGATCAGACTGATATGCTACAGGAAAGTTCTTCACTGTGAAAGGCACACATTGAGCAAAAAGAGGCTGCTTCTAGGGTGGTAACTAGCCATAGAACAAGCTATTATGCTATTGTTCGTTCCCAGGTTGAGCGCTTCTCTCTTTTTATTTATGCAAATTATGACACTTGGGGAAGTCTCCCTAAGTGTGATGCGGGAATCCAGACATGGACCCGTTGCTCAGTGTGCCTAGAGGGATATGGCTGCACCTCACTGACGAGGCCCACAATAGGCCGAAACGTACGTCTGGGGTTTTGCCGTTTCTCTCGTTCAGAGAGGGATTGCCTGGTATTTCGGGGCTGGACTGCACTGTTAAGTCAGGATCAGACTGATATGCTACAGGAAAGTTCTTCACTGTGAAAGGCACACATTGAGCAAAAAGAGGCTGCTTCTAGGGTGGTAACTAGCCATAGAACAAGCTATTATGCTATTGTTCGTTCCCAGGTTGAGCGCTTCTCTCTTTTTATTTATGCAAATTATGACACTTGGGGAAGTCTCCCTAAGTGTGATGCGGGAATCCAGACGTGGACCCGTTGCTCAGTGTGCCTAGAGGGATATGGCTGCACCTCACTGACGAGGCCCACAATAGGCCGAAACCTACGTCTGGGGTTTTGCCGTTTCTCTCGTTCAGAGAGGGATTGCCTGGTATTTCGGGGCTGGACTGCACTGTTAAGTCAGGATCAGACTGATATGCTACAGGAAAGTTCTTCACTGTGAAAGGCACACATTGAGCAAAAAGAGGCTGCTTCTAGGGTGGTAACTAGCCATAGATCAAGCTATTATGCTATTGTTCGTTCCCAGGTTGAGCGCTTCTCTCTTTTTATTTATGAAAATTATGACACTTGGGGAAGTCTCCCTAAGTGTGATGCGGGAATCCAGACGTGGACCCGTTGCTCAGTGTGCCTAGAGGGATATGGCTGCACCTCACTGACGAGGCCCACAATAGGCCGAAACGTACGTCTGGGGTTTTGCCGTTTCTCTCGTTCAGAGAGGGATTGCCTGGTATTTCGGGGCTGGACTGCACTGTTAAGTCAGAATCAGACTGATATGCTACAGGAAAGTTCTTCACTGTGAAAGGCACACATTGAGCAAAAAGAGGCTGCTTCTAGGGTGGTAACTAGCCATAGAACAAGCTATTATGCTATTGTTCGTTCCCAGGTTGAGCGCTTCTCTCTTTTTATTTATGCAAATTATGACACTTGGGGAAGTCTCCCTAAGTGTGATGCGGGAATCCAGACGTGGACCCGTTGCTCAGTGTGCCTAGAGGGATATGGCTGCACCTCACTGACGAGGCCCACAATAGGCCGAAACGTACGTCTGGGGTTTTGCCGTTTCTCTCGTTCAGAGAGGGATTGCCTGGTATTTCGGGCTGGACTGCACTGTTAAGTCAGAATCAGACTGATATGCTACAGGAAAGTTCTTCACTGTGAAAGGCACACATTGAGCAAAAAGAGGCTGCTTCTAGGGTGGTAACTAGCCATAGAACAAGCTATTATGCTATTGTTCATTCCCAGGTTGAGCGCTTCTCTCTTTTTATTTATGCAAATTATGACACTTGGGGAAGTCTCCCTAAGTGTGATGCGGGAATCCAGACGTGGACCCGTTGCTCAGTGTGCCTAGAGGGATATGGCTGCACCTCACTGACGAGGCCCACAATAGGCCGAAACGTACGTCTGGGGTTTTGCCTTTTCTCTCGTTCAGAGAGGGATTGCCTGGTATTTCGGGGCTGGACTGCACTGTTAAGTCAGGATCAGACTGATATGCTACAGGAAAGTTCTTCACTGTGAAAGGCACACATTGAGCAAAAAGAGGCTGCTTCTACGGTGGTAACTAGCCATAGAACAAGCTATTATGCTATTGTTCATTCCCAGGTTGAGCGCTTCTCTCTTTTTATTTATATTAAGGCATTTTTTGCCTCTCACCCCCAAGAAAGTAGACACGAGGACTTTGTAGATACCCTTAATCAATTTCATATACAAGTTCAGAACTTAAGACCTAAGAGCACAGCCCATGCCCCATTAACCAATAATACTGTTGAATCGTTTATTACATTGATTAAAAAAGACTTTGAAAAGTTAAAGAGGAAGGGAGTAAAACTGGGTATCTCTAATCTTACTATGGCTGAAAGGAAGGCTCTTGATGCCTGCAGACAAAAGCGGGGCCTTGGTCATTATGAATAAACATCAGTATATGACAGAAATTTACAATCAGCTAGGTGTTGAAAATAATTATTTGAACGTTTAATCCCACTACCAAATTCCAGACATATATACATTCTATAGTTGATATGGCTTTAGATAACTGTATCATCACTAAAAAACAAGCAAATTTCTTGATTCAGAAAGACCCTGTTATACCAGTCATTTATTGTTTACCTAAAATACATAAATTTCTCAATAATCCCCCGGGTAGGCCAATTGTGACCAGTACCAATTAAATTTTCCATCCCATTTAAATTTTTCTTGACAAATTATTAATTATTTTACTAGATAATGTACCCTCTTACTTGAGGATACTTCAGATTTTTTGCGGAGTATCGAAAATTTGCAAATTGCCAAGGACTCTAACATTGGACATTAAAAGTCTATACACTTCCATACCACATAAAGAGGGCTTGAAATGTATAGGTGAGCAATTAAATAGGATGGCTCTCTATTCACCCAGGGAACGTATGTTCATTATGGATTTGCTGGAAACAGTGTTGACAAGGAACTATTTTCTCTTTGAAGATTTGTTTTACTTGCAAACAAAGGGCATGGCCATGGGGGCCAATATGGCTCCCACATATGCAACCTTATATGTACATGAATTTTAAAAAACTTTCTTTATACCAATGATAGTTTTAAAGAAAATTGCAAATTTTGGAAAAGGTATATTAATGATGTCTTTATGATTTGGACAGGGGACAGTAATTCTTTATTCATTTTTTTTGAAGAGCTAAATACATTTGATTCAAATCTCCAATTCACCATGGAATATTATCCATATACTCAAAAAATTCTAGACATTACTGTTTCATTGAGAGATGGTTTCTTGTCAACCGATGTGTTCAGGGAAGAAACAGATATAAATAATATTTTGGCTTTTATCAGTTTTCATCCTCCACAAACGATCAAGAGCCTTCCTTTCAGTCAACTCTTACGAGCTAAGAGGATCATTAATAACGAGACGTGCTTGAATGATCAATTTAGTTATTTCTTTTGTAGATTTGAAAGTAGGGGCTACCCAGTTGACCTACTACATGCAAATAAACTTAAAGTGGATCTAATTCCTTGCGCAAATCTAATTCAGAAAAAAATCACTAAGAGAACATTTAATGGCAGGATTCCTTTTGTGGTACCATATGGATATCATATCCTACCATTAAAAAAGATATTGAAAAAACATTGGTCTTTATTATCAGAAGACAGGATTCTAGCCAATACCTTTAAAGATTTTCCTTTATTTTCCTACACAAAGAATCATAATCTGAGAGATACCTTAGTGAAGACTGACATGGTAACTGGACAGAAAAGCAATTAATAGTGAGGTCTTAAATGGTACTTTCCATGCAACAATTGTGCACAATGCAATTCACAATTTGTGGTCTATGTAATTAAATGTCCGTGTGGTCTAGCCTATGTTGGTGAGATCACTAAACCTATCAAAGAAAGGATCAAACAACATAAAACAGCCATAGGTAAACATGATCCTTCAGCCACTGTAGCCCACCACTTCACATTATTAGGTCACAATAAAAGCCAACTTAAATTTCAGGTTGTAGATGGAATAGGTCCTTTAAGGAGGGGTGGGAACAGACAAAAATTATTTTTTGAAAAGGAAACATTATGGATCCAAAGATTGGATCCATGACTCTCTATGGCTTAAATAGGGAAATTACTTGGGGTGCATTTATCTAGGCCCAGGGACTTTGGCTCACCTGCACACTTAATTTCAGTAGTGTAGGTATTTGTTATAACGATGAGCATGTGGAGTGTCGCCAAAGATTGAAAAATTGGAGGATAAGTCATTTTGGCTACTTCTTTTGTCTGTCAAAATGTTATGCATAACATTACGTAAACTCCATGATGGAACTCCATCTACTCTATTTTTATTTTACAATCACTGAAATTGTATATATTATGAGATGATATAGGTCTCTGATCAGATGACACATAATAGTAGATTATTCATAATTAATGCTTTGCGCAATTACTTGCTGCTTACCTTTGATCAATATATATTCTTGCTATTAACTACTAGTATTGTAGTACTGACTATATTAAAATATCAGCTGGCCATTCTACTCACACTTCTGCGATATTGTTGCCATCAACCGCTGGTATTCTAATAGGTGACGCTGGGTAGGCGTCACCACACACAACTGTCATGCCTTAAAAGGAAGAGGATTTCCTACTACGTCAGGCCAAGTTGAAGGGCGGAGCCCTAAACGCGCATTGCCTGTAGACGTAGATGTGACGTCAGACGCTAACGGAGTCAGATGCAAGCATGCTGGTTTGAACCTACTTTGGATTTGCCATACTTGCCATGCCTAAACTGCAACATTATACTGCCATACTTGGATGTCTTCCCTCAAAAGCGTGGACCAAGCTTCCTGTGACCTTACACGGATTGGGTGAGATCACTCATAGAGCGCAACGATAACATAGTTGTCATTCACTGGCGGACCCTGGTCCTGGAGTGCAGGTGCATTCTATACATATTCTTGTTTTACACTGAGGAGAGTTACATATAAACATGTCTAAGGCATGTCTCAAAGTGTCCTTATAGTTTGTATACTTTGTTTACTAATGTGGTTACCAGCTGTAAATAAACTGTAGCAGTGAGCACCATTCGGATATAGTGTTACATTGTGTCCTGTAGAGAGAGAGAGAGAGAGAGAGAGAGAGAGGGAGAGAAAGAGAGAGAGAGAAAATAACTCATTTTGCAGTTCATTAACAAATCAAGACAGGTCAGAAAGCTTGTTTTTCCCACAGAAAACCTCTGGAATACATTGTTTCCAATACAGCAAAAGGATTCTGGGTAACATATGCAAATTAAGTTCACAATGACACACCTTTTTACTTCAAGTCTGCTTTTCAGCAGATTCCCTTAACGCTAAAGCATCGCTGTTTACACAGCTTATAAACTTAGCTAGGGTTAGTGCAGTGATACCTGGGATGGTTATGAATCTATATATACATATATATACACACACACATATATATATATATATATATATATATATACATATACATATTTAAATATCTGTTTCTATGTTTAACCCCTTAAGGACAAGGCCATTTTTCAATTTCCTTCCCTTAAGGACCAGGACTATTTTTACATTTGTGCGGTGTTTGTGTTTAGCTGTAATTTTCCTCTTACTCATTTACTGTACCCACACATATTATATACCGTTTTTCTCGCCATTAAATGGACTTTCTAAAGATACCATTATTTTCATCATATCTATTTGCTATAAAAATTTTTTATAAAATATGAGGAACAAATGGAAAAAAAGACACTTTTTCTAAATTTGACCCACATTTGACTACACATCTACAACCACCAAAAAACAACCATGCTAAATAGTTTCTAAATTTTGTCCTGAGTTTAGAAATTCCCAATGTTAACATGTTCTTTGCTTTTTTTGCAAGTTATAGGGCAAAAAAAACAAGTAGCACTTTGCTATTTCCAAACCACTTTTTGTTTTCAAAATTAGCGCTGGTTACATTGGAACACTGATATCTTTCAGGAATCCCTGAATATTCCTTGACATGTATATATTTTTTTTTAGAAGACATCCCAAAGTATTGATCTAGGCCCATTTTGGTATATTTCATGCCACCATTTCACCGCCAAATGCGATCAAATAAAAAAAAATCGTTCACTTTTTCACAATTTTTTTCACAAACTTTAGGTTTCTCACAGAAATTCTTTACAAACAACTTGTGCAATTATGGCATAAATGGTTGTAAATGCTTCTCCGGCATCCCCTTTGTTCAGAAATAGCAGACTTATATGGCTTTGGCATTGTTTTTTGGTAATTAGAAGGCTTCTAAATGCCACTGCGCACCACACGTGTATTATGCCCAGCAGTGAAGGGGTTAATTAGGGAGCATTTTGGGAGCTTGTAGAGTTAATTTTAGCTTTAGTGTAGTGTAGTAGACAACCCCAAGTATTGATCTAGGCCCATTTTGGTATATTTAATGCTACCATTTCACCGCCAAATGCGTTCAAATTTAAAAAAAAAACCGTTACATTTTACACAATTTTAGTTTTCTCACTGAAATTATTTACAAACAGCTTGTGCAATTATGGCACAAATGGTTGTAAATGCTTCTCTGGGATCCCCTTTGTTCAGAGATAGCAGACATATATGGCTTTGGCGATGCTTTTTGGTAATTAGAAGGCAGCTAAATGCCACTGCACATCACACGTGTATTATGTCTAGCAGTGATGGGGTTAATTAGGGAGATTGTAGGGAGCTTGCAGGGTTAATTTTAGCTTTAGTGCAGAGATCAGCCTCCCACTGGACACATCAGACCCTCTGATCCCTCCCAAACAGCTCTCTTCCCTCCCCCACCCCACAATTGTCCCGGCCATCTTAAGTACTGGCAGAAAGTCTGGCAGTACTAAAATAAAAGGTATCTTTTATTTTATTTTTGTTTAGCATATTTACATATGCTGCTGTGTAGGATCCCCCTTAGCCCCAAACCTCCTTGATCCCCCCCAAACAGCTCTCTAACCCTCCCCCTCTACTGCCAGTACCCAGTTGACAAAAAAAAAAATATTTTTTATTTTTTTTCCAATTTTCTGTAGTGTAGCTTCCCCCCCAAAACTAAACCCCCACCCCTTCCAGATCACTTAGATTATTAATTTTAAATGTATTCCCCCTCTCTCCCACTTAATTTAAAAAAAAATGTTTCATAGTGTAATAGTTCCCACCCGCTCCCTCCCCGTGCACGCTTGCCGCTCACTCCCTGTGCACGCGCCTGCCCGCCTCCCCCTGTGTCCACGCGCCCCCAGCTACCCCGCCCACCCCAGCTACCCCACCCACCTCTGCAGACAGAAAGCCATCGATGGCCGCCCACGCCGGCTCCCACCCACCAACGATTGCGGCCATCGATGTTCGGTGCAGAGAGGGCCACAGAGTGGCTCTCTCTGCATTGGATGGGGAAAAAATGTTATTGCAGGATGCCTCAATATCAAGGCATCACTGCAATAACCAGAAAGCGGCTGGAAGCGATCAGGATCGCTTCCAGACGCTTTAATCCCCAACGTTGTACAGGGTACGTCGCTGGTCTTTAAAGACGTATGTCGTTAAGGGGTTAAAGCCCTTTACATAATTTTTTTTCTAACATCTGAGACATCATGTTTTTGAGCCCTTATAACTTTTAAATAAAATATTTTTAATATATGGTCTTATAAGTGTAATTGTACTTTTAAATTTATTTTGTGATGTGTTTTGTGACACTTAACCAGAGCTCTGAAGTTGTGATATACCGATGTGCGTTAAATTCAATTGCATTGAAGAAATCGCATTTACTTTCAACCTGTAATACATCCGCTACTTCAATTGCGTGCAAACAGCCGCGATAAACCTGATATCTCTTGCGTGCAAAAGTTAGCCATTTGTAATCTAGTCTTTAGATGGATAGACAAGACAAGAATTAAAATACAAGGTCGAGTTAAAACAAATATCTAAATGTAAGTCATAAGATTGTTTTCTTTCATTCCGTTATGCAGAGGTTAAAACTCTCTTTAACAACTGTATATTTAATTTGTATGTATTTATATAATAAAGATAACATTTCTGCAGCCCTAAAAATAAAACAACTTGGGGATCATCTAGACTTTTGCAGAATGTTCCCAATTGCTGAGCGTTTTGAACTACCACAATACTTGTCAATGTGTCAGGTCATAAAGGATTCCTACAATCTTTTTCAAATAAGTGAAGGGGTTAAAACTATTTGGCCTCCATTCAGATTATATGCCCATTCCCTGTTGGAAAAGGGGCTCTTATAATATAAATACAGTTCAGTTTAAAGAAAAAGAAAAAAAAATCACAAGAGAATACAAGAACCAAATATATTCAAGCAAATATACAAATTGAAGAAATAGATGTGTCCTGTACTAATCTACCAATACAGTCTGAGTTTAATTGAAAACACCAGATTTTACAGGATTTACTGAGTAAAAAGTATCTTGGTTATTAGTGAAGTCACTTCAAATAATAGTGTTGTTAAAGCTTTATAGAAGATTACTCTTTAAATACACATTAGAGTTTAAAAGTCTTCTACCCACCTCTTATTCCACATAAATCAGAGGTTATATCTCAAAGCAACATGTGTTTCTAAGACTTTATTATTGATTCATTTGATTTAAAACTTTAATATAAAAATCATATAGCTTCAAAATCCCTCTGGCTCGATTTTATTTGTGTTGTACCATTGTACAAGCATGACATTTAATTTAAACCTTCAATAACCTCTATTGTGCCGTTTGACCTATGAACAGGCCCTTGGAATTTCATCCATAGTTACATATACATAATTTGTGGGGAATAAAAAAAGCATATAACTTTATTTTGCTCTTGTTACACAGAGCTTATTCTGCTGCTGGTGAGGCCAGGCAAGAGTGACACATTGCACAGAAATAGTTACACAAAAGCGATGCACGAGTATTCCCAAACTGAACGATGTTCAATCAGCAATATTTAACATCTTGAGTGGGATTTATAGAAGTTTTAAGCAAATTAAATATGAGCTTAAAATAAACGGGAGGTCGATTGCACTCAACAATCTGTACCCCCAATCTGTTTAGGCTGGGGACCTTTTAAAAACCGCCTAATTGAGCTTTCATCAAATCCCTATGCAAAAGAAAGTGAGCTTGCGTACAGATGTTATTTATCACATTCACAATGTGTATTACAGAGCACTGTCAGTTCAATTACAGAGGAACAAAAGTCTTGATTAGAAATTATGATGTTGTTCAGATGCGGGCTGTTAAACCTCTAAAGCACTTGATCTCACTTCTTTCATTCTTTATCACATTGTAATAACCCATTGCTGGAATATATTAGCGGCATGCATCTTATTATCATTAACCTACTCTTTCTTAAAGTCTTTAACGTGTTTATGAAATTGGGGCTATATCTGCTAAAGTGTGCTAAAGGAATGTTTAATTCTTTACTCATAGAAGTTGTAAAAAAAATAATCCAAAATGTTGTTTAATATTTTATTCATAATAACATTTTACCAGTAATAGGAACTGACATTATTGTGTTCAACATAATCTGAAAGAGAAGCTCTATTTACATGTAGATTTTGTATCCCCTGCATGCATGAAAATATAAGACAAAGAGGGTTTTCGTGCTGTCTCAAGTCCTCTATTATTATTATTATTTCAAAAATATTTGTAAAAACCGAAGGTCCTGAGAGGAATTTAAAGCACTGTTGTAAGTTCACAGAATTTAATTAACCCTCCAGCAAGACAAATTTGATTTATTAAAGTGAAATGAGAAATAATTCTAACAGTCATAGGAAATTATCTCTGCAAGGTAACACAAGAAGAATTTGAAAATACTTTTTTTTTTTTTAAATCTCTATGCCTATATATTTAGGGCCCCATATACTAAAAGCTGGGTGGACAAAGTTCCTGACATGGGAACCTGTCCACCCACCTTCGTGGGCATGTGCCATTGCATGTGGATTTCCCTCTGCTCAGAACACGTTAATCATCCTAAATGAACCTGTTTGGGGTGTTTTATCTCTGCACTCTCAGAGGTGGCAGGAGAGAAAGAAGCAGCGGTTGAATGACCCCTGCTTCTTACATTTTGGAAAGCAATCTCGCTCTCAAAACAGCATCTGCCGCTTAGCACATTGAGCCCTAAATATATTTTTTCAGTACATTCTTGTAGTTACTTTTTTAGACAATGCAGTATTTACTTTGAAACTCATCCGTATGTAGTATATAAAATTGTTAGTAAGTATGTTTAAAAGAATGAGATACAATACACTTAAAGGGACACTGAACCCAATTTTTTTATTTTGTGATTCAGATAGAGCATGCAATTTTAAGCAACTTTCTTCGTTCCCTTGCTATCTTTATTTGAAAAAGAAGGCATCTAAGCTATTTTTTTGTTCAGGACCCAGGAAAGCATTTGTTTATTGGTGGGTGAATTTATCCAAGAATCAGCAAGAACAACCCAGGTTGTTCACCAAAAATGGGCCGGCATCTAAACTTACATTTTTGCATTTCAAATAAAGATACCAAGAGAATGAAGAAAATTTGATAATAGGAGTAAATTAGAAAGTTGCTTGAAATTGCATGCTCTGTCTGAATCACAAAAGAAAAAAGTTGGGTTCAGTGTCCCTTTAACCAATTGTACAGCAACCTAGCAATTGCCCTACTTGAGAGTTTTACACATACTTTAACTAAAATTGTGTAATCATTCTCAAAAACTACCAAACTCCCTTGCCACTAATGTATTAAAAATATACATTTGAGTGTGTCAATGTGTGTGGTAAAGCAGTCATGTTTAATCAAAGTTTTATTATTACTATATTATTATTATTATTATTATTAATGGGACAGTCAACACCAGAATTTTTGTTGTTTAAAAAGATAGATAATCCCATTATTAACCATTCTACAGTTTTGCATAACCAACACAGTTATAATAATACACGTTTTACCTCTGTAATTACCTTGTATCTAAGCCTCTGCAGACTGCCCCCTTATTTCAGTTCATTTGACAGACTTGCATTTTAGCTAATCAGTGCTCACTCCTCGGTAAATTCACATGCGTGAGCTCAATGTTATCTATGTGAAAGACATGAAATAATGCCCTCTAGTGGTGAAAAACTGTCAAAATGCTTTCAGATTAGAGGGAGCCTTCAAGGTCTAAGAAATTAGCATATGAACCTCCTATGTTTAGCTTTCAACTAAGAATTACTAACACCTAGATTTAGAGTTCTGCGGCTAAAGGGGTGCATAGCTAACGCTGGCTTTTTTCTGGCCGCACCTTTTAAATACCGCTGGTATTGAGAGTTCACAGAATGGCTGTGTTAGGCTCCAAAAAAGGAGCGTATAGCATATTTAACGCAACTTCAACTCTCGATACCAGCGGTGCTTACGGACGCGGCCAGCTTCAAAAACGTGCTCGTGCACGATTCCCCCATAGAAAACAATGGGGCTGTTTGAGCTGAAAAAAAACCTAACACCTGCAAAAAAGCCGCGTTCAGCTCCTAACGTAGCCCCATTGTTTGCTATGGGGAAACACTTCCTACGTCTGCACCTAACACTCTAACATGTACCCCGAGTCTAAACACCCCTAACCTTACACTTATTAACCCCTATTCTGCTGCCCCCGCTATCGCTGACCCCTGCATATTATTATTAACCCCTAATCTGCCGCTACGTAAACCGCCGCTACTTTACATTATCCATATGTACCCCTAATCTGCTGTCCCTAACACCGCCGACCCCTATATTATATTTATTAACCCCTAATCTGCCCCCCACAACGTCGCCTCCACCTGCCTACACTTATTAACCCCTAATCTGCCGAGCGGACCGCACCGCTATTATAATAAAGTTATTAACCCCTAATCCGCCTCACTAACCCTATAATAAATAGTATTAACCCCTAATCTGCCCTCCCTAACATCGCCGACACCTAACTTCAAACATTAACTCACCGCTATTCTAATAAATGTATTAACCCCTAAAGCTAAGTCTAATCCTAACACTAACACCCCCCCAAGATAAATATAATTTAAATCTAATGAAATAAATTAACTCTTATTAAATAAATTATTCCTATTTAAAGCTAAATACTTACCTGTAAAATAAATCCTAATATAGCTACAATATAAATTATAATTATATTATAGCTATTTTAGGATTTATATTTATTTTACAGGTAACTTTGTATTTATTTTAACTAGGTACAATAGCTATTAAATAGTTAAGAACTATTTAATAGCTAAAATAGTTAAAATAATTACAAAATTACCTGTAAAATAAATCCTAACCTAAGTTACAATTACACCTAACACTACACTATCAATAAATTAATTAAATAAAATACCTACAATTACCTACAATTAAACCTAACACTACACTATCAATACATTAATTAAATACAATATCTACAAATAAATACAATGAAATAAACTAACTAAAGTACAAAAAATAAAAAAGAACTAAGTTACAAAAAATAAAAAAATATTTACAAACATCAGAAAAATATTACAACAATTTTAAACTAATTATATCTACTCTAAGCCCCCTAATAAAATAACAAAGACCCCCAAAATAAAAAAAATGCCCTACCCTATTCTAAATTACTAAAGTTCAAAGCTCTTTTACCTTACCAGCCCTGAACAGGGCCATTTGCGGGGCATGCCCCAAAGAATTCAGCTCTTTTGCCTGTAAAAAAAACACATACAATACCCCCCCCCAACATTACAACCCACCACCCACATACCCCTAATCTAACCCAAACCCCCCATAAATAAACCTAACACTAAGCCCCTGAAGATCTTCCTACCTTATCTTCACCATACCAGGTTCACCGATCGATCTAGAAGAGCTCCTCCGATGTCTTGATCCAAGCCCAAGCGGGGGGCTGAAGATGTCCATGATCCGGCTGAAGCCTTCATCCAAGCGGGAGCTGAAGAGGTCCATGATCCGGCTGAAGTCTTCATCCAAGCGGGAGTTGAAGAGGTCCATGATCCGGCTGAAGTCTTCTATCAACGGCATCTTCAATCTTCTTTCTTCCGGATCCATGTTCATCCCGCCGACGCGGAACATCCATCTTCACCGACGACTTCCCGACGAATGACGGTTCCTTTAAGGGACGTCATCCAAGATGGCGTCCCTCGAATTCCGATTGGCTGATAGGATTCTATCAGCCAATCGGAATTAAGGTAGGAAAATTCTGATTGGCTGATGGAATCAGCCAATCAGAATCAAGTTCAATCCGATTGGCTGATCCAATCAGCCAATCAGATTGAGCTTGCATTCTATTGGCTGTTCCGATCAGCCAATAGAATGTGAGCTCAATCTGATTGGCTGATCGGATCAGCCAATCGGATTGAACTTGATTCTGATTGGCTGATTCCATCAGCCAATCAGAATTTTCCTACCTTAATTCCGATTGTCTGATAGAATCCTATCAGCCAATCGGAATTCGAGGGACGCCATCTTGGATGACGTCCCTTAAAGGAACCGTCATTCTTCAGTTGGACGTTGTCGGAAGAAGATTGGTCCGCGCTGGAGGTCTTCACGATGGAGCCGTTCCTCATCGGATGAAAATAGAAGATGCCGCTTGGATAAAGATGGTTGCCGGTCTGGATCGCCTCTTCTTCCCGGATAGGATGAAGACTTTGGAGCCTCTTCTGGACCTCTTCAGCCGCAGGATTATGGATCGCCAGCCCCCGCTTGGGTTGGATGAAGATTTTGGAGCCAGGACCGATCGGTGATACCAGGTGAGGTGAAGATAAGGTAGGAAGATCTTCAGGGGCTTAGTGTTAGGTTTATTTAAGGGGGGTTTGGGTTAGATTAGGGGTATGTGGGTGGTGGGTTGTAATGTTGGGGGGGGGGGTATTGTATGTGTTTTTTTTACAGGCAAAAGAGCTGAATTTCTTTGGGCATGCCCCGCAAAGGGCCCTGTTCAGGGCTGGTAAGGTAAAAGAGCTTTGAACTTTTGTAATTTAGAATAGGGTAGGGCATTTTTTTATTTTGGGGGTCTTTGTTATTTTATTAGGGGGCTTAGAGTAGGTGTAATTAGTTTAAAATTGTTGTAATATTTTTCTAATGTTTGTAAATATTTTTTTATTTTTTGTAACTTAGTTCTTTTTTATTTTTTGTACTTTAGTTAGTTTATTTCATTGTAGTTATTTGTAGGTATTGTATTTAATTAATGTATTGATAGTGTAGTGTTAGGTTTAATTGTAGGTAATTGTAGGTATTTTATTTAATTAATTTATTGATATTGTAGTGTTAGGTTTAATTGTAACTTAGGTTAGGATTTATTTTACAGGTAATTTTGTAATTATTTTAACTATTTTAGCTATTAAATAGTTCTTAACTATTTAATAGCTATTGTACCTGGTTAAAATAAATACAAAGTTACCTGTAAAATAAATATAAATCCTAAAATAGCTATAATATAATTATAATTTATATTGTAGCTATATTAGGGTTTATTTTACAGGTAAGTATTTAGCTTTAAATAGGAATAATTTATTTAATAAGAGTTAATTTATTTCGTTAGATTTAAATTATATTTAATTTAGGGGGGTGTTAGTGTTAGGGTTAGACTTAGCATTAGGGGTTAATCCATTTATTACAGTAGCGGCGAGATTAGGTCGGCAGATTAGGGGTTAATAATTGAAGTTAGGTGTCGGCGATGTTAGGGAGGGCAGATTAGTGGTTAATACTATTTATTATAGGGTTATTGAGGCGGGAGTGAGACGGATTAGGGGTTAATAACTTTATTATAGTAGTGGTGCGGTCCGCTTGGCAGATTAGGGGCTAATAAGTGTAGGCAGGTGGAGGCGATGTTGAGGGGGGCAGATTAGGGGTTAATAAATATAATATAGGGGTCGGCGGTGTTAGGGGCAGCAGATTAGGGGTACATAAGGATAACGTAAGTAGCGGCGCTTTGCGGTCGGCAGATTAGGGGTTTATTATTGTAGGTAGCTGGCGGCGACGTTGTGGGGGGCAGGTTAGGGGTTAATAAATATAATATAGGGGTCGGCGGTGTTAGGGGCAGCAGATTAGGAGTACATAAGTATAACGTAGGTGGCGGTCGGCAGATTAGGGGTTAAAAAAATTTAATTGAGTGGCGGTGATGTGGGGGGACCTCGGTTTAGGGGTACATAGGTAGTTTATGGGTGTTAGTGTACTTTAGAGCACAGTAGTTAAGAGCTTTATAAACCGGCGTTAGCCCAGAAAGCTCTTAACTACTGACTTTTTTCTGCGGCTGGAGTTTTGTCGTTAGATTTCTAACGCTCACTTCAGCCACGACTCTAAATACCGGAGTTAGAAAGATCCCATTGAAAAGATAGGATACGCAATTGACGTAAGGGGATCTGCGGTATGGAAAAGTTGCGGCTGAAAAGTGAGCGTTAGACCCTTTCCTGACTGACTCCAAATACCATAGGGCGGTAAAAACCAGCGTTAGGAGCCTCTAACGCTGGTTTTGACGGCTACCGCCCAACTCTAAATCTAGGCCTTAGAGAACAAAGCAAAATTTTAATTGGAAAGTTGTTTAAACTTACATGCCCTATTTGAATCATAAAAAAAAAATTTGGACTTGGCTGTCCCTTGATCTATACAGAATACTTTAAATACATGAAAACACAACAGAACAATCATACTAATACAAAAGGAGTTGAAGGCTTAATTTCATAGGAGTTTACCTGTGGGAAACTAGGGGTGATATACTGTAGAAAGAAATATAATTGCTTAATCTGATTATGGGCAGTATCACTTGAGGTTTATTATGGTTCAAGGTGAAGTGAAAACATGTAAAACAGTTGATGTCATTGGTGAAGATTAGGGAAGATTTGGGGGAACTTTAATGAATTAGAGAGTTATCAGTTAATATTTGAATATTTAAAGACTGGAGCAAAGTGTAGAAAAGAGTGGAAAAAGGCATTCCACAGCATAATCACAATATGGACAAACTCCTGTTGGTGGGTCATAAGCAAAGAAGTTGTTTGGGTAAGTATTATAAAAACATAGTAGTATAAATTATTTTCAATACTAATTTTTCCATATAATTATTAATACACAGATAATTGAAGAAATGTAACAATATCCAGACATTTCAAACTATGTGAAAAGTGGTGTAATAATGGAACTAAAACCCCCCCCCACAAAAATATGTTTTTATAAGTGTGTTTATGTGTGAATATGTGTTAATATGTATGTGCACACATACATACATAAATAAACATATAAACACATATATCCAGTAGCGTGTAATACCAAAGATACTTCCCTTGTGTGATTTTGTTCACCATGGATCATGGAATTCCTGAACTGTATAGTCGTTATCAAGCACTTAGTGAAAACACGCCTCTTTTGTCCAAGACTCTTGACCCCACATTGTCAAGTTGCCATTCCCCCCACCTACAAAACACACTTCACACCATTTGGATGGGATTGAAAAGCCGCAGCTCCTTTATTAACATTACAAATAAATATAAACAACATTAAATAGCATTAACTTTTCAACCAACCACAGTGCTTGCCCCCACTATTCATTCCACAAGCCACACCCCAATCAGTGGAGGGGCTACCACCATTAAACCAACCCCCTGCTTTTGAAACAGGAAGTCCCATCCACATCATTACAGGCGTAAGCCTCTACCAACCAGGGCAAGCACCCCGCCACAGCTGCGACATATTACTATGCCAATCTTCAGGGGATAATCCAATTTCTGGACATTATCATTTGTTACACTATATAACAGGTACCTGATTATCAAATAGCGGAAATATATACTACAGTTATTCAATTGTTTTCTCTGATGAAATCGATGTTATAAGGGAGACGTCCCTTTTTATTTTATGTATGCTTTTAACAAGTTATTAAATTTCTGTCTAATTATACAAATGTTTTATTCGTTTTTATATATAGATAAGAAGCTCACATTAGACAACAAGTTTATATATATCAGTTGTATATACCTGTTTACATCTTTTTATTAACTGAATGTTGATAAATACTTAGGATTACCTACAATAAATATATAATAACAACATTGCAGTACATACATTAAACATTTATCCAATCACAAAATACAATATATTCAAATTATAGAATTTAGCTAAATACTCTACCCGTGCTAATCTAGCGCTGGACTACATTCACTACTTACGGGAAACTTTCTCCACCATGCTGCTCCTGTTAGTAATGGCTGTTGTTACTTCCTGTCGTGGGTCTATAAACCCCCTCCTCAGGTCCTCCCCCTGTCTTTTACTTCACCCCATGCCCTGCTTCCTAGTGGGGTCACATAAACCTTTCCTCAAGTCTCTTCCTGCAGGGTTATTCCTTGACCCCACATTGTCAAGTTGCCATTCCCCCCACCTACAAAACACACTTCACACCATTTGGATGGGATTGAAAGGCCGCAGCTCCTTTATTAACATAACGAATAAATATAAACAGCATTAAATAACATTACCTTTTCAACCAACCACAGTGCATGCCCCCACTATTCATTCCACAAGCCCCGCCCTACTCAGGGGAGGGGCTACCATCATAAAACCAACCCCCTGCTGATGAAACAGGAAGTCCCATTCACATCATTACAGGCATAAGCCTCTACCAACCAGAGCAAGCACCCCGCCACCACTCACCCACCCGGGTGAGAACCGCCACCCAGAGCCAAGGTCTTCTCAATCCCTTCTTTCAAAGTGAAATTAAAAAGGTGTAAACCCACTTCATTGAGGTGGACCCCGTCCTTCAGGTAGAAGCATTTCCCCGACTCACCCTCAAACTCTACATGCCTCAAGCCCACACCTCCAATATGTCTCACATACCCACTCACCATCCTGTTCACCTTCCGTCTGGAAGCCTCCAACCTCCCTAAATCCCATGCTGACCTCCACTCCAAATGACTCTAAATCTCAGACCACACTATTATCAAGCCTGGAAAGAGCTGCCGCAAGAGATCCATCCTACTCTTAATATCATCCACTAAATCTTTCTGGGACATAAATCACAGATCGTTCCCCTCTACATGTATTACCAAAATCTTGGGGGGGGGGATCTTGCGAACTCCACCACCTTTCCAACTAGCTGACCCCACTTCATACCCTGCACCCCAAACCACTTTATCACAACTTGCTCCCTAGGCAATCCCAACTGAACTCCATCATTCTTCACAGCGGCAGCCTTTCTGGCCCAATAGATGTACGAATGCCCGATCACCCAGCATCTCACTGGACCTGCCAAGACAAATTAAAGCCATTTTAGTTGCCACACTCCTTACTTAGACCCTCATCCCCGGCCTGACATAACCCCGAAACCACTCAGACCTCCACCTCCTGATCCTTTTAATCACTGCCACATCCAAACCCAAACAAGCAGCCTCAGTCGCTGCCCCGATTCTGAATGAATGGGATCCAAACTCTGTCCCCCCAAGCCCTAAAACCCCCAAGGCCTTCCAAGATACCGATATAAATTTGAAATGCGACAAAGCAGATCCATCCTCATGGACCAAAAATGGGCCATTCCCCTTCGGGTGGAGACTGAGGTACTGCCGGACAGCTGCCACCGGGCAGTACACGGCCCCAACCTCCCTCAAACTGATCAAGCAATCTTTCCCCATCTGGTCAGTCTTGGACCTTCTCAACCACACCTCCACTGCCCCTTCTTTTATAGCCACCTCATCCCGCAGATGCCCCCATCATCCCTCCTATTTCTCTCCACTATCTCCGATACCTTGAATGCCCCAAAAAAGGCCAAAATATACGCCGTCTTAAACAAAGCCTCTTCAAACCCTGAAAAACACAAACCCTTCAAGCAACCCACAACCTTATCCAAAATTGCAAACGTAACTGGCCGTCTGCCGTCCTTCCTCCCTTTTCCCCAACACAAACCCCTAACCACCATCCTTATCAGAAATACCTTTGTTAAGTCTCCCAGCCCCATCAACTGAAACCAAAACACTATTGCTGCCACCCTTTTCTTCACCTCAGAAGGCGACAGCCTCTCTTCCCCCCAACTCTTCACCCAGATCAACAAAACCTTCAGCTGAATTGTCTCATTCCCCAGCAAATGCCTATCCCCTTCCAGATCACACATTTTTTCCACACCCGGGTGTATGCCCTCCATGTGGTATGAGCCACAGCTCCCTGAATCAGACTGATCACACCATGCCACCCAAACTCCACAGGTCCATCGGGCAGGGCACCCCTTCCACGTCTGCGTCTGGTGCTGCCAGGCGGAACCAGTCTCACTGGAAACAGGACAAAGAATCAGCTATAATGTTCAGCTTGCCTGGGACATTGATAGCCCTGAAAAACACATTGTTGCGCAGACATTCCAACACAAACACTCTCAATAACCTTACTACCGGAGGGGAATTAGCCATCAGCCTGTTGATAGCCATCACCGCCCCCAAGTTATCTGAGTGAAAGGTGACCCTCTTGTCCCTCAAAGTGTGAGACCACACCCGCAGCGCAAACACCAGGGGAAAAAACTATAGGAACGTGAGATTCTTTGTCAATCCAACCTCCCCCCAACTGGTGGGCCATGCTTCCTGGCACCATCTACCCTGCAAGTAGGCCCCAAACCCCTGGGCCCCAGAGGCATCTGTGTATAAGCACAAGCTGTCGTCAGACCACCCTACCTCCTGAATAATCAATTTCCCATTGAATTAATCCAGGAACACGAGCCACACCCTCAAGTTTTCCTTCGGTACCCTCGTCAACCTGATATGGTGCCTCGGCTCCAACACCCCCACCATTGCCAATGACAGCCGGTGGCAGAACACCCTGCCGATCGGAATGATCCGGCAGGCGAAATTTATCTTACCCAGCAATGACTGCAGCTGCCTCAACGTGACCTTCCTTGCTGCCAACGCCTCCCCCAACACTTTCCTAAGGTCCTCCAGCTTTTCCTCCAGGAGCATGCACTCCATACGGATGGTGTCCAGCTGGATGCCGAGGAAGCTTAATGATGACACCGGACCCTCCGACTTGTCCGCCATGACCGGAATCCTGAAATCACGCGCCACCTCCCCAAAAACCTCCACCAGGTGCTCGCAATCCCCGAAACCGGCCGCTCCAACAAATAGGAAGTCATCAGGGTAATGTACCACCGCTGATTTCCCAGACTTCCGCCTGACCACCCATTCCACAAACGAACTAAACTTTTCGAAGTACGAGCAGGAGATCGAATAACCCATAGTAAGGTCCACAAAGAACGAACCCTCAAAACAACAGCCCAGCAAATGGTGACACACCGGGTGAACCGGCAACAGCTGAAAAGCTGATTCCACATCTGCCTTAGCTAACAATGCCCCAGGGCCCGCCACACGCACCAGTGATACCGCTCTATCAAATGAGGCATAATTCACTGATACCAACTCTGCATCGATGCCATCGTTAACCGATAACCCCTTGGGGTGCAAAAGATGATGGATCATCCAAAACTGTCCTACCCCCTTTTTGTGTACCACCCCAGTGGAGAAATCCGCAACCCCACCAACGGCGGCCCTGCCATCCTACCCAAAGCTACCTCCTTGAACAACTTTTCCCTCACAACCGATGGGAACTCCCTGGCCGATTTCAAAACCCCAACTTCTTGCTCCTTAAATGGAATAATAAAACCTGAACTAAACCCCGTCAACAATAACTCAGTGTCCACCGTGTGCCCCCGTCTATTGGCGTACTCCCTTAGCCACGGCACCATCCTTTCTACCCTCACCGTGGTACGCGCCCGCATTACCCACCTCTCCTGGTTTACCCCCCTGCAGCGCTCTCTTGAAACACTTGGCAAATGAATGGATTCCCCCACAACCTGAGCACTCGTGCACTCGTGCTAGTACTTGCACGATGTACCAAATCGGCATTGCCCTTCATTGAACTGAAAGCATAAGCCTTTGCAGATAAGCGCTGACGTACTGCCACTGCCTCCCCCACTTCCTGTTCTCTGAGCTGCCCACCAAAAGGACTGACCCCCCCAAGGGGCTTCATGATTTCTAGCCAAATGCCCATGTCCCTATTGTCCAAGCGCATTTCCGACCTTGCCGCCATCCGCTGCCTGAACCTCTCATCGTATCGCCACCAGGCTGTCCCACCATACGTTCGGTACGCACTCGCAATCTCGTCGTAATAACAAAACAACGACCCTTGTTCTGGAAACTTCTCGCACATCACGCTTGCCAAGATGCAAAAAGACCTTGACCAGTTCCCAAAAGTCTTGGGCAGCTCCCTCCACCGCTTCTTCCTCTCCTCGTCCTCCTTCTTCCCCTTATCCCCTTATCCAAAACTGTCCTACCCCCTTTTTGTGTACCACCCCAGTGGAGAAATCCGCAACCCCACCAACGGCGGCCCTGCCATCCTACCCAAAGCTACCTCCTTGAACAACTTTTCCCTCACAACCGATGGGAACTCCCTGGCCGATTTCAAAACCCCAACTTCTTGCTCCTTAAATGGAATAATAAAACCTGAACTAAACCCCGTCAACAATAACTCAGTGTCCACCGTGTGCCCCCGTCTATTGGCGTACTCCCTTAGCCACGGCACCATCCTTTCTACCCTCACCGTGGTACGCGCCCGCATTACCCACCTCTCCTGGTTTACCCCCCTGCAGCGCTCTCTTGAAACACTTGGCAAATGAATGGATTCCCCCACAACCTGAGCACTCGTGCACTCGTGCTAGTACTTGCACGATGTACCAAATCGGCATTGCCCTTCATTGAACTGAAAGCATAAGCCTTTGCAGATAAGCGCTGACGTACTGCCACTGCCTCCCCCACTTCCTGTTCTCTGAGCTGCCCACCAAAAGGACTGACCCCCCCAAGGGGCTTCATGATTTCTAGCCAAATGCCCATGTCCCTATTGTCCAAGCGCATTTCCGACCTTGCCGCCATCCGCTGCCTGAACCTCTCATCGTATCGCCACCAGGCTGTCCCACCATACGTTCGGTACGCACTCGCAATCTCGTCGTAATAACAAAACAACGACCCTTGTTCTGGAAACTTCTCGCACATCACGCTTGCCAAGATGCAAAAAGACCTTGACCAGTTCCCAAAAGTCTTGGGCAGCTCCCTCCACCGCTTCTTCCTCTCCTCGTCCTCCTTCTTCCCCTTATCCTTATCGTCTTCCTTCGCCTCCAGCACCTGATCCAAGGGAAGCAATGGTAGGATCTCCAAGAATTCCCTCTCCCAAATCTTCTCCCTCAACTCGCTGGTTAGGTGGATACCCAATGGTCCCACCGAACATAAGCAAGGTCTCTTCAAGGCGTCCTCCGGCACTTTCAATGTCTCCCCTCAACTGTTCGCCACAATACCTCCAGCAGCCCCCGCAATTCCTCCTGGCTGCGCGACCACAGCCTGAACCTCTCCTACTGGCTGGACCCATGTCACTGCTAGTGACCCCCCCCAGGCCCTTTTACTTTTCTAACGTTGCAATTAATCCCTTCAAACCCGCCAATAACACCTCTCTTTCATCAGACAATTCCATCCCTCCAGTCTTCATGTTCAGTGGTGACCTGGGCCTCCTGCACCCTCTAGATGAATCCCGCCTCCTCAGAGGGGTATGCTCCCTCCCCGTACTAGGTCCAGACCTTGCAGCCTGCGTGGAAGAGGAACCAGTCAAATCACCCCCCTTCTCTCCCTCCTCTCCAACCTCCCGCCCCCTTCCCTGTCTCCTGTGCCCTCCCAGTTGCGGGGACAACAACCTCAATATCTCCTAACTGGCCAGCTGTTACCGCTCCTGCTGATGTTCCTTCCAGTGGGTCCTCTTCCTCCCCGAAGTCACCCCTGGCTTCCAACTCCAGCGGTGGCTCCGTCCACTGCTCAAGATCCTCCAGCGCATCCACGTCCCTGGCTTCACCAGCCACCTCTCCCCCGGCCGTTATGGCACTTCCTTCTGCAATACAAAACAAACCGTCAACTTAACCCCCCCTTTTTTATATATATATATATATATATATATATATATGTGATAGAACAAAGAAAAGTCCGGACAGGGAGCTCAAAGCAAAGGTGAAGATTTATTAGCAACAATATAAAAGCTTCTAAGATGTATATACAAGGCAAATGGCTATGATGGACAGCAGGAAAGGGGCTGGGGTGGGCGTCTGACGCGTTTCAGCTCCTTTGGAGCCTTAATCATAGACAGAATACTGCCCTAGTGCCCTGTTCAAACTGATATAGACTATGCTAACTTACTATTGGATAGCCTGACCTACCTGTGTTACTTGTGGGTGTATACCTATTAAGGAAAACTACCTATGTACGGTTGAATGCCTTATATTGTGGGAATATAATTCTCTAAGTGATTATTTATTTATTTTATTATATTGTATATATGTATATAACTTTGCTGCTGTGAGAATGTAATTCTGTTTTTATTATTTTATTTGTATGTAGATAATCTTATTGGTACCCTATTCACCATAAACATATCATTTCAAAAATTGATTGTGGAGGAAGAGGAAAGTAATATTTGAACTTAATTATATAATTTAGTTACCAACTAGTTACTACTAATCTAATCGCATTATGTGCTGAATGTATACCTAATTTTACGTATGGTCATACTTATTGACAGCTTATTATAGAAGGTAGCAACTGTGTTATATTCAACTTTCACTAATGCTAAATAGGTGGATACGGGATTGGTGTACTAGATGCTAGATACATATTTGGGTGTTTAAATATTAGAATAACCTAAGAGTGAAGTTATAGTAACCTAAGAGTGATGTTTAGTTGGTAAACAAGAGGGCATGTAGCCGATCACAACAACCATTATATTATTGGATTCATCTTTATATATATATTAAAAATATATTTTTATGCAAATCCAAATGTTGTTGTGTCATAGTAGAATGATGCCCTCCTATTAATCAACTCTAATTACTATGTCGAATAAAAGGAAAAGAAAGTGAAAAGAAAAAGAAACTAAACTAGCTTACTCGGTTGGAAGCATACACAAATAAGTACTTACAGTTGTGTATTGTAGTACTTAAATACAGAACGAGACTTTTTACTCATTTAGTTATTTAAATATTACACTGTTTGAAAACACAATATAATATGTTTAAAAGCAGATAATGGACAATCAATTACCAATGATTGATTAAGTCCGTCTCAATGTTTAGACCAGTTGGTTGCCGACTGCCTAGGGTGAAGATCCAGAACACTTCTTTGGCAAGGAGGTCCTTCAGTCTATCTCCACCTCTCGGCTTCCTTTTTATCTGGTCAATCACAGTCCAGGTGAATGTGCTTATGTCCTTATTGTGCTCATCCACAAAGTGTTTGGAGGCTCCAGTGGGTGTTATCCCCCTTTCGATGTCATTAAGGTGGGCACGGATCCTCTCCCTGGCATCCCGGGAGGTGCATCCTATGTATTGCTTCTGGCAAAGGCTGCATGTGATCATGTAGATCACAAAGGTCGATCTACAGTTAGTGCATTGTGATAATGAGTACACTTTTTGCGTGGATAGGGATTGGAAAAATTTCCCCGTGATGACATAACCACAGGCCTTACAGGTACTGTTACAGGTACTGTTACCACATTTGTAGTGTCCCTTCTGTGAAAGCCAAGTACTTTGTGGTTTTGATTTTTTGAGCATTGATGGCGAAATTTGGTTGCCAATGGTTGTATTTCGTCTTGCTACGCAAAAGCAACCTTCTTTGATGTCATATATATATATATATACTGCCCCCCCTCCCCTGGTCTGCCCCCGTACCCCGCTACCCAGCAATCCTGTCTCCCCACACTACCCCCCTTTTCCCCTACCCCCCCTAACCTGACACCCCCCCTCCTACTGATAAACCCCCCCTTCCACCTACCCCAGCACAAAACCAATTTCCTGCCTCTGGCCCCCCCGATCCCTCTCTGCCCCCAACCTGTACATACCTCCCCCTTATTTACCTACAGTAACACACCAGCAAACACCCCACCAACCCCTATCAGCTCCAACCCCGACCCCACACTTTTGGTCCCCGCATCCCTAATACATAAGCCCCCCTTTCTGCGTCTTTTTTGTTTTTATTTGTTTCCCCCCAATCCATTACCAGGGTTATCTACCCCTGCACCGCCCTACCATCAGGCCCCCCACTATGCCTGTTATCCCCAGGCTCATTTCCTCCCCCCCAAAAACTCCCCCCACCTCTGAGGTCCCCATACCAACCGCTGCGTATTCCCAACTTAATAACCCCCACTAAATGAACCCAGACAGAGCCTCAGCTGCTTATTAACACACACCCCTTCAGTGTAACCAGCCTTCACAGATACCTGCAGCAGAGCCATTTTATTTTTATTTTTCTCTTTATTGAGAGACGAGGCTGTTCACCCCCACACCTGTTTCCCCCCTCAGTATCCCCCTTGTGCCCCCCCAAGCTCCCTCAGTAACCACCATCTCACCAGTCTCTCCCCACTCACGCAGCTGCCCGGCACCTCTGACTCTTTGACCCTGCCCCCCTGCCCGTTGCCGCTCTCCATCTCCCACACAGCCCGGCCTCAACCACAGCAGACCCCACCACTCCCCCGCCTCTTACCTGCTGTCCTCGTCCCCGACCGGCAACTCCTCCGTCTGCCTCCTCCTAGCTGGGGCACTGGTTGCGCCCGCCGGGCCGTGATGTCATCCGAATCCGCCGCTCTAGGCCGCAAGCCCGCCCTGGGCCTGGCCGTCACCTCTGCTCCTGCTCCTGGCTGCCCTCCAACCTGCTCCTCACCAGTAGGCCTACTGCTCCCCCTCCTTGGCCTACCGGCGCCCAAATCCGGACTCAGGCATTCAGGGGGCCTAGACCTCCGCCGTCCACTCCTCCTGGATGCAGTCTCACTGGGTATGGGAACCGTCGCCTCTGCTCCTGTGGCTGCCTCTCCAGCCATGTTCAAGAGCTCCCTAATCCAGCTGGCTCCCTTCTGCCTGGCCACCTCCATCAATTCTGACAGCAAGGCCTCCATTACAGGTAAGGAATACATTTTCCCCATTGTGCTGCTCCTGTTAGTAATGGCTGTTGTTACTTCCTGTTGTGGGTCTATAAACCCCCTCCTCAGCTCCTCCCCCTGTCCTTTACTTCACCCCATGCCATGCTTCCTAGTGGGGTCACATAACCCTTTCCTCAAGTCTTTTCCTGCAGGGTTATTCCTTTCCCACAGTTTCTTAACTTGCAAACACTTCACGGGTGCACAGCTGTTTACACCTCTGTGAAGTGTTTGTAAGGAGGATTTAGGTAGGAATCAGGGGGTGTGAGGTGGGAAGGTTATCTCTACACTACAGCAAAAATAACCTAACAAACTACCTGATTAACCCCTTCACTGCTAAGAATTTCAGGCATGTAGTGTGCAGCTGCAATTGGCAGCCTTCTGATTGCAAAAAAAAAAATGGCATCTAGGAACTATGACTAGATGGAAAAGTTAACAGAAAAAAACTGCTTTATCTTAACAAGGCATGGAAGAGAAACGTATACTTGGGATATACAAAGTTATTGTTTACTAGAGTGCTGATTGGTAGGTACGCTATTGCTATTTGCAGGTACTAGCCAATATTAGCATTGGCATTCAGTGAGTGTACATGGTATTTGTATTTTAATGCTGTTTAGTAGTTGCTGCTACATGATAACATGCTGTATAGTCACTAAAATACCTTTACCCCTTTAAGGGACATTGTGCTCATTTTTTTTTTACAATCATCATTCTTTTAAAATCAGTAAAACAATACATTATTGTTTGTGCAGGACAAACTAAGTTAACATTTGTCAATTTAAATTGAAGCTAGCAGAAATACATTTATACAGAACTTATAATGGAAGTGGAAGGCCCTCCAGTGGGCCTGTAGCAAAATTAAGGGATAGCTGACTTGAAGTCTGGAGGGTTCTAGAAGTGTGTGTATGCTACAATGTTGCAAATGTGTGGGAGGGTGTACCTCTTGCCTTTATAGGGTCCTGTTCCAGTGGATTCGGCCTCTTCCTGCCTCCAGACTTCGAGGAGAACTTTCTTCAGTGCTGGATACCTTGAACTTTAGGCCTCAGTGATCATGAAGCGTGCCAGGCGTACTTCTTTGCCTCCCAGGAGGTACAGGGATGCGGCGGTGGAGCCTTCAAGAAGGAAGAGACCTGCAGGAGGAAATGAGACATCAGACCTGGAAGATGTGGTACCCCCTACCCCCCAAGCTAGGGTTCCCAGTAGGCCCTCCATTGCAGCTAGACAGAGGGTTAGGAGGGAGCTGAGTTACACCCCTACAAGCAGGGCGGGGGCCAGGGCGGGCACCAGGGCTAGGGGAAGAGGAGCAGAGAGAGCGGTTCCCAGGGATAGTTCTGCCCAGGTTTTGGCTAGGGCTGGGCCTGATGCGGGGGAGGCCGGGGAGCATGGAGCAGAAATGGGGGCACTTATGCAGCAGCTGCCGGCACTCCCGCCGGGTGCTCTGGCCACTGTCTTGGCCCTCGCTCAGTCTCTGGCCTCAGGGTGGCGTGGAGCAGGGCCTGGATGGTGCCGGAGGGTCCGGTGGTAGTGCCGGTGGTTTCCATGGCCGGGCGGGCTTTGGGCCTTCTGGTGGTGCGGGGCGTCTCCTCCCCCTCTGACGGATCTTCTTCTGGGGAGGAGCGCGGTCGCACGCGAATTCAACGCCGCCCTGCAGGACGACCGGAGGAGCCTACCGGAGCAGCCCCTAGTAAGTTGGGGAGACTCCGGGCGGCGACGACGGTCGCAGGGGGTGGATACCGGGCAGGTTGTGAGTGCGGCTGTGAGCGGGGAGCATAGGCGGCAGGTGCAAGGCACGCAGGCGGGCGGCTCAAGTGTTAGAGGCGCAGATGACGCCATCACGGCAGCTGGGGACATCCAGGCTCAGGGTTACAGGCAACAGGCTAGACCTCCAATAGAAGCAGAGGTGGTGGTGCTGAGGGGTAGTGGCCCGAATGGTGCTGTTACCGCTATGAACAGGGATTCTATCACTGCTGATCAACCCCAGAGACAGGAGCAATGTGTGAGAGTTTGCAGGGGATAAGGGATAGGCACAAATGATGCCTCTAACTTTCAGGAAGCGGTCTGTTCGCCTCAGCCCCCTTTTCAGCAAAGGGAGCAGATGCAAGCTCCTGGCAGGGGCCAGGAGACAGCCAATAGACAAGGCAATGCTAATATGAATCATGGGTCAGGTGCTATGGGTGACAAAGGTGACTCTCTGCAGGGCCAGTTGAGGAGTGTGAATGTATGTGTGGACAGCGTGCAGATCGCTGCTGAAGTACAGCGTGAGGTGAGAGAATGCGTTAGTCAGGCATTAGGTGTTCAGGAGGACTTGATTAGAAGGGCTGTGGCTGCAGCACTTGGGGTGCAGGAGAGGGCTAGGGGTGGCGAAAAGGAGGGTGCGGCCCCTTCTGGGGCCCTCTTCGTCGCTCAGAGTACTCCCCAGTCTTTTTTGTCTCCTCAGGTGTCATCGGTTGCGGAGCACAGAATGGAGGCTGGTACAAGCAGCCAGTGCACGGCGAATGGAGGAGCTGCAGGACCTGTTAGCTCAACAGCAGGTGGACGCCTACAGCCATTGGAAGGGACTTCGCAGCAGCTGTCGCAGGCTGGTGAGTGCACCATCACTGACATTACACATACTAACATGGGGTCTTCATCTAGCGACTCAGGCTCTGATAGCAAGTCAGGGCTAGGTTTAGTGGGTAAGGGCCAACAGCAAATGTTTAGAATGATTAAGAAATTAGTGGCAGCGCAGGTGCAGGCGAAGGCAGGCGCGCTGGGTGCTGTAGAGAACAATTCCTTAGCGCAGGTGGGGGATGCGCTGGCAGGGCAGGTTGCGTCAAGGAAAGTGGCGGGGATTCATACCCATGCCTAGTCCACTCACTTTATGGTCATTTGAAGGCTAAAGTGATTAAAAAAATCCAAGAGGGTAGATATGTGAATATCTACGAACTCACTCCGGAAGCCTGTAGAGCTAAGGAGAGGGCGGCCGAGGGCTCTGGCCCCAAAAAAGTCCGGCGCCAGGAAACTTATGATGAATGGCAGGCAGGATATAGGGTGTTGGCGTCCTGCTATGTTGATAGGTGACCGACTCAGGGGCATAACCTTTTTAAATATCAGGACACGATTGGTGATATTTACAAAAGGTTCAAGGAAGGTGCTTGGAGGGATTACGATTTAGCATTCCGCAAGAAAATGGTGGGCAACCCCATCTTACACTTCGGGACGCAGGATATGCACCTGTGGTCTAAGTTGGGGCGCGAGAGGTCTACTTCGCCGCCCGCGGTGATGAAGCCTGGAACACAACGGTCCTTTCTGCGCCCGAAGAGGCGTGGGAGGGAGTGCTGGAAATTCCAGGACAAGCAGTGTGACAGGGGAGCGAATTGCTCCTTTCGTCACATCTGCAAGTTTTGCAGCGGACCTCACCCGGGTTCAGAATGCACGAAGAGAAGGGAATCCGGTGCACCCACCCAGAATAGTAGAAGGGGGCCTGGTGGCAAGGTCCCCAACTCCACTTAATTATGAGAAGATGGCGCCGTGGCTGGCGCTATACCCTGATGGTGAGGCAGCGGCAGTCCTGTCGTCAGGGTTGAGGGTGGGGTTTAGGATACCGATTACTTCACAAGTAACCGGGTCCTCTGTCCACCGTAACCTTACTAGCTTATGAGTTGGCTAAGGAACTGAGGCTGGGGAGGGTGGTCGGCCCATTTTGGGAGCGGCCTATCGCGGCTCTAGTAGTCTCTCCACTGGGAGTAGTTCCCAAGCGGGAGAAGGGGAAGTACAGGCTTATTCATCACCTGTCGTATCCCAAAGGGACGTCAGTGAATGACTCGATAGATCCGGACCTCAGCTCTGTACACTATCAGTCCTTTGACGAGGCACTGGAGGTGGTTCGCTCTCAGGGTCGCGGGGCCTTGATGGCCAAGCTGGACATTGAGTCCGCTTCCGCTTGCTCCCGCTTCATCCTTCCTCATTTCGGCTGATGGGGATGAAGTTCGAGGGTGAATTCTTTGTTGACAGGTGTTTGCCCATGGGCTGCTCCTTGTCATGTGCCCTTTTTGAATGCTTCAGCTCCTTCCTGCACTGGGTGGTGCAGAGGGCGTCTGGGGGTGGGGCCTTGCCCACTACCTGGATGATTTCCTGCTGGTAGGGGTTCCAGATACTGACGAATGTGCTGGGTTGATGCGGGTGATGCAGGATGTTACAGCCGAGTTCGGGGTTCCACTCGCACACGAGAAAACGCAGGGACCATGTACATGCCTGACGTTCCTGGGCATAGAGATTGACACTGTTGCATCCCTATGCAGGCTCCCAAAAGATAAAGTCGACCGCCTCCTCGGGGCGGTTCAATCAGCATGTCGCGCAGAGCACATCTCCATTAAGGAGCTGCAATCTCTTCTGGGACTGCTTAACTTTGCAGGGAGGGCGATCCCCATGGGGAGGGTCTTCAACCGCAGGTTAGAAGCTCAATTGAAAGGGCCTCGGACGCATAGTCAGAGGCGCCGGGTGACGGAGGAGATGAGGGACGACCTAAGAGTTTGGGAAAGGTTCCTGGTTCATTTTAATGGGGTCTGCCTTTGGAGAGACGGACCCATTTCCAATCAAGCCCTGCATCTGTTCACGGATGCTGCGGGCGGGTTGGGCTATGGAGCCTATTTGGACGGAGACTGGAGTGCGGAACCATGGCCAGAGGGCTGGATTACCGCGGGCCTCACGCGTAACCTAGCATTGCTCGAATTCTTCCCTATTGTCGTAGCAGTAGAACTATGGGGAGAGAGGCTGTCCAATCGGTCAGTAATCTTCTGGTCAGACAATATGAGCATGGTGTACGCCATAAACAGGTTGTCAGCAGCCTCGCCGGTGGTGGTGACCTACCTCCGGCACCTGGTCTTGCGGTGTTTGCAGCTTAATGTTCGCTTCACAGCGCGGCACGTCCCAGGGGTAAGCAATGTGATAGCAGATGCCCTTTCAAGATTTCAATGGGATCAGTTTAGAAGGGTGGCCCCAAGGGCAGCGGCTGAGGGTTTAACGTGCCCTCTTTTCCTTTGGCAGCTGGCGGAGGTTGGGAGACCATCCTCCCCCTGATCAGAGCATCGCTGGCTCCTAAGACGTGGGCGGCGTACTCGTCGCATTGGAGGGCATGGGAGCGCTTCAGCGAGCAGAAGGGTTTCTTGTTGTGTCAAGCGTCTCAGGTACACGTTCTGGAATGGCTAGCGTGCTTGAAGCTTGAGGGTGTGTCCAGATTGTCAGCTCTGAGCAGGTTAGTGGCATTGTCATTTTTCAGCAAAGCTTTAGGCTTCGGGGACTATACGGGTACTTTCCTAGTAAGGCAGATCTTGAAGGGATGGGGCTGGATGGCACCACCTGCAAAGGATCGGAGGGAGCCAATCACGACAGAAAGATTGCGCTCGCTGGTAGTAAATCTGGGGGCAGTGTGCAGTTCAGCCTATGAGGCGGTCTTGTTTTGGGCTGCTTTCGAGCTGGCATTTGCGGGGGCGCTGAGGATAGGCGAAGTGGTCGCCTCCTCTACGAAAGGGGAGGTAGGCGGCATTAAAGTGGGGCATGTAAGGGCCTCGGATGATTGCGTGCTACTGCTCATTCCCAGATCCAAAACGGATCAGGATGGGAAAGGGGCTTGGTTGCCTTTAGCCAGGCACGAATGCCCGGAATGCTGCCCGGTATCGAGCGTCGCGGATTATTGCCGTGTACAGCCGGGCGGAGGGCTGCAGTTTCTCGTGCATGAGGACGGCAGTTCTCTTTCAGCCTTCCAGTTCCGCAAAGTGCTAGCCAAAGTGAGGATTGGATCCGTCTAAGATTGCTCCGCATTCATTCCGTATCGGGGCGGCGACTAGTGCTGCGGCCGGTGGGTCGTCGCAGGCGGTCATTAAGAAAATGGGGTGTTGGAAGTCGGAGCGATATAGGGGCTACATTCGCCCTTTGAAAGCTTAGTTGATGGGGGCGCGTAAGGTGCGGGACCTCTTTATACCTTCCCGGCCGGGCGGGGGGGTGAGAAGGGGTGTTTTGCTAGTGGTTGTTTGTCAACATTTCATTGTCACCATCCATGTTGTTATAGGTACAGTAAAGACCCCAGTGCGCGTGTGGATTATTGGGCACTCCTTTATCCACTGGGCGGCAATCAGGGCGCATCATTCCCCGGGAGGGCAGCAGCTAGGATTGGCGGCATCCAGGGCTAACATTCGCTGGCTCGGGCGCAGGGGTCTAAATTGGAGTGAGCTCCCGCTCTGTTACAGGATGCGCATAGGAGGTGGGGAAAGCCTCAAGTGATTGTTGTGCATCTGGGCAGAAATGACTTGGGATCCATTCCCGTGTTGGATTTAATTCGGGTTATGGTTGCGGACATCAAGTGGGTGTGCACATGGCTTCAGGATGTGCGGATAGGTTGGTCTAACGTGGTTGCACGGCTGCGTTGGCGTCACATTGTGACACAGAGGGCAGCGTACAATGTCCGCAAGAAAGTTAATAGGGAAGTGGGAAGAGCGGTCACGGCCGTGGGAGGTTTCGTCATCAGGCATGACACTATTACGGCCGACAAGAAGGCCCTTTACCGATCGGATGGGGTTCACCTGACGGACGTCGGGTTGGACATTTTTCTGGCTGACTTTAATAAAGTCATCTCATTGGTTGTTTAAAATGGACACTCGGTAGGACATTAGTTAGTTTTCAAAGTTCTGTGCTATGGTTGGCATCCGACCGTTGTTAACACAGCGTTATTTATATATAAAAAAAAAAAAAAAAAAAAAAAAAGGTTTGAATTTGGTTAAGTGTTTTATATTGTTATATTGTTTATTTAAGGGCTATGTTGGTTAAGTGTGGCGGCAAGAGGATCGTCTTTTGTGGCGGTCGGGCACGGCCCTGGGAGCGGGCGCTGTGTGAGCAGAGTGACGGCTCGAACACAGGGAGAGGTGTCGCCCACTAAGTGCCGGCTTAGGGGTTCCTCTCCCCCTTTTAAAGAGCTGCAGGCCGAAGAGCTCTCCATAACAAAATCTCTCTCACTGTGCCAATGAGCGTGCGCAACCCCTGTGCCACGCTGCAGACATCGGAGGGGCCTTGTCCGTCAATAAGTAGGGGTTAGTTAGCTAGAAGAAGATGCCGCCACCAACTGGAATGAACTTGTTACAAGTTCAGTGATAGGTTGATTTGATCTGCCTTATTATTGGCTAAGATTAGGCAGAATTCAATTTGTTTAATAAACGCGACCGTGACCGGTCTTTTCCCCAAGCAGTTGTGTTGTGTTTTTATTGAGAACGTAGGACGTAATAGGAGGTTTATCCCTTATGGAAGTGGAAGGCCCTCTAGTGGGCCTGTAGCAAAATTAAGGGATAGCTGACTTGAAGTCTGGAGGGTTCTAGAAGTGTGTGTATGCTACAATGTTGCAAATGTGTGGGAGGGTGTACCTCTTGCCTTTATAGGGTCCTGTTCCAGTGGATTCGACCTCTTCCTGCCTCCAGACTTCGAGGAGAACTTTCCCCGCCCGCCCGTCCTTGGAAGAAGGTATGTGGTGGCAAGTTAGGTTGAGGGTAAGTCTGTCCTCGGCGGGGGTAGGTTTAGTTGAACCAGCCCCGTAAGCCCGAGGTTGTAAGATAGTCATCCACCTCTCTAATTCGTGTTGGACGACTCGTTTGGAGAGGATGCCTTATTGGGTTGGTGAAATTGTGCCCTAGCTGGCGGTCGGGCAAGGCCCTGGGAGCGGGCGCAGTGTGAGCAGAGTGACGGCTCGAACACAGGGAGAGGTGTCGCCCACTAAGTGCCGGCTTAGGGGTTCCTCTCCTTCTTTTAAAGAGCTGCAGGCCGAAGAGCTCTCCATAACAAAATCTCTCTCACTGTGCCAATGAGCGTGCGCAACCCCTGTGCCACGCTGCAGACATTGGATGGGCCTTGTCCGTCAATAAGTAGGGGTTAGTTAGCTAGAAGAAGATGCCGCCACCAACTGGAATGAACTTGTTACAAGTTCAGTGATAGGTTGATTTGATCTGCCTAATTATTGGCTAAGATTAGGCAGAATTCAATTCGTTTAATAAACGCGACCGTGACCGGTCTTTTCCCCAAGGAGTTGTGTTGTGTTTTTATTGAGAACGTAGGACGTAATAGGAGGTTTATCCCTTATGTTATATTAAAGGGACACTGAACCCACATTTTTTCTTTCGTGGTTCAGATAGAGCATGCAATTTTAATCAACTTTCTAATTTACTCCGATAATCAATTTTTCTTTCTTCTCTTGCTATCTTTATTTGAAAAAGAAGGCATCTAAGCTTTTTTCTTGGTTCAGACCTCTGGACAGCACTTTTTTATTGGTGGATGAATATATCCACCAATCAGCAACGACAACCCCGGTTGTTCACCAAAAATGGGCCGGCATCTAAACTTACATTCTTGCATTTCAAATAAAGATACCAAGAGAATAAAGATAATGTGATAATAGGACTAAATTAGAAAGTTGCTTAAAATTTCATGCTCTATCTGAATCACGAAAGAAAAAATTTGGGTTCAGTGTCCCTTTAACCCCTTAATGACCACAGCACTTTTCCATTTTCTGTCCGTTTGGGACCAAGGCTATTTTTACATTTTTGCGGTGTTTGTGTTTAGCTGTAATTTCCCTCTTACTCATTTACTGTACCCACACATATTATATACCGTTTTTCTCGCCATTAAATGGACTTTCTAAAGATACCATTATTTTCATCATATCTTATAATTTACTATAAAAAAAATTATAAAATATGAGGAAAAAATGGAAAAAAAACACACTTTTTCGAACTTTGACCCCCAAAATCTGTTACACATCTACAACCACCAAAAAACACCCATGCTAAATAGTTTCTAAATGTTGTCCTGAGTTTAGAAATACCCAATGTTTACATGTTCTTTGCTTTTTTTGTAAACTATAGGGCCATAAATACAAGTAGCACTTTGCTATTTCCAAACCATTTCTTTTCAAAATTAGCGATAGTTACATTAGAGCACTGATATCTTTCAGGAATCTCTGAATATCCATTGACATGTCTATATTTTTTTTTAGTAGACAACCCAAAGTATTGATCTAGGCCCATTTTGGTATATTTCATGCCACCATTTCACCGCCAAATGCAATCAAATACAAAAAATCGTTCACTTTTCACAAATTTTTTCACAAACTTTTGGTTTCTAACTTAAATTATTTACAAACAGCTTGTGTAATTATGGCATAAATGGTTGTAAATTCTTCTCTGGGATCCCCTTTGTTCAGAAATAGCAGACATATATGACTTTGGTGTTGCTTTTTGGTAATTAGAAGGCCGCTAAATGCCACTGCGCACCACACGTGTATTATGCCCAGCAGTGAAGGGGTTAATTAGGGAGCATGTAGGGAGCTTTTTGGGGTAGTTTTAGCTTTAGTGTAGTGTAGTAGACAACCCCAAGTATTGATCTAGGCCAATTTTGGTATATTTCATGCCACCATTTCACCGCTAAATGCGATCAAATTAAAAAAAACGTTTATTTTTTCTCAATTTTAGGTTTCTCACTGAAATTATTTACAAACACCTTCTGCAATTATGGCACAAATGGTTGTAAATGCTTCTCTGGGATCCCCTTTGTTCAGAAATAGCAGACATATATGGCTTTGGCATTGCTTTTTGGTAATTAGAAGGCCTCTAAATGCTGCTGCGCATCACACGTGTATTATGGCTAGCAGTGAAGGGGTTAATTATGTAGCTTGTAGGGAGCTTGCAGGGTTAATTTTAGCTTTAGTGTAGAGCTCAGCCTCCCACCTGAAACATCAGACCCCCTGATCCCTCCCAAACAGCTCTCTTCCCTCCCCCACCCCACAATTGTCCCCGCCATCTTAAGTACTGGCAGAAACTCTGCCAGTACTAAAATAAAAGGTATTTGGCCCTTTTTTTTAAAAAAAAAAAAAAAAAGCATATTTACATATGCTGATGTTTAGGATCCCCCCTTAGACCCCAACCTCACTGATCCCCCACCAAACTGCTCTCTAACCCTTCCCCTCTGCTATAATGGGCGCCATCTTGGGTACTGGCAGCTGTCTGCCAGTACCCAGTTTTGTAACAAAATGTGCCTTTTTTTAAAAAAAATTCCCTTTTCTGTAGTGTAGCTTTCCCCCCCCACCGAGACCAACCCCCAACCCCTTCCAGGACCCTTAGATTGCATTTTAGTGGGGGGTTTTTTTCAACTTTTCAACTTTTTTTTTCTGTAGTGTAGCGGTTCCCACCCGCTCCCGCCCCGTGCACGCGCCCACCCACCACCCCCGTGCACGCGCGCGCCCCCGTGCGCGCCCCCGTAGCTCCCGCCCCCGATCCCGCCCCCCTCCACTCCACATAGCGCACCGATGGCCGCCACCCGCCTCCCACGTAAGCTCCCACCCACCAACGATACCGGCCATCGATGTCCGGTGCAGAGAGGGCCACAGAGTGGCTCTCTCTGCATCGGATGGCCAAGGGGGGTTATTGCAGGATGCCTCCATATCGAGGCATCACTGCAATAACCGGAAAGCAGCTGGAAGCGAGCAAGATCGCTTCCAGCTGCTTTCCAGACCAAGGACGTACGCCACACGTCCTCGGTCATTAACTGACATTTTTTTGAGGACGTGTGGCGTACGTCCTTCGTCGTTAAGGGGTTAATGCCAACTGGTTAATAACGACAAGTGCCACTGTTGTGTTAGGTAAGAAGAGCTTAGCCCTGACCCCCAAAAGCTAACATATAAATGAGTGCAGTGTTCTGCTGCTCTATACACACAACTGTTTTTTAAATATAAATCTTTTCCATTAACTAAAAT
The DNA here is from genome assembly GCF_027579735.1 of Bombina bombina. Lineage (NCBI taxonomy): Eukaryota > Metazoa > Chordata > Amphibia > Anura > Bombinatoridae > Bombina > Bombina bombina. The sequence continues at coordinate 376,026,982 of NC_069500.1, forward strand.
TGATGCTCAGTAAAGCTTTAATGGAATCTAAAAGCGCCTCTCATCTGTATCTATTAGGAAAAAAACTCACAAAAGAGCTGATGAACTGCTAACAATAGAATTGTCATGTGGTAAATAAGTTATATCCCTACTGATAGTTTGGCTTGTTGCTTGAATGGCACACAATAGTGTACAATACAAGTCTGCCCTGAATGTTAATCTCATTTTGCTTTAAATCATCCTCTCAACAGAATTAATCACCTCATCAGCTGCTAGAACAGGCACTTTGCCTTTTTCGACTGTCAGTCTGCCTCTCAAAAGTAATGCATTTAGTGATACAAATGGAGATGTTATTAAAAGCTTCCGTCAGTGGAAAGGTGAATATTCCAGGAAAAAAAAAAATGCTGTTGTTGATACATAGATTTACTATGTGTTTATTTATGGACATCTGCACACATATTAAAATGACAACATTTTATGCTTGTGATTCATCATAACAGGCAGAAAAAAAAGTATATACATTTTTTTTAAATGTAATAAATTTGTATATGTAGAAAACAATGACTATAAAGATGATATAGTCTGTATATTATAGCAACACACTTTGCAGGACTGTTCAATGCTAAACTCTATTTTTCAAGAGCTTCAAACTTTCGATTGTTACTGGAAATGCTGAAAATGTAAATAAATATGATTGAGTATTTTTAGAGTTATAAGGTTCTGAAAAAAAAAGGCACTCTCGCTATTTTTTTAACATTGAAATCTATTAACTGAACCTACAGGGCAAAATGTTGCATGCAGATACAGTAGATTTTATTGTCTTCTAGTAGGTGCTTTTCTAAGAAAAACAAGTAGTGATCTCAGGAGAAATTTTGCCGAAAAGAATTATGGGAATTGTAGTCCAAGATATTAGGCCTGATATTTAAAACCTTTTTGCTCAGGTAAGATATTCTAAAATTATCCTCCAGCACTAGTGACATTTTCAATAGGTAGATTTTACTATACTTCTTCAAGTGGTGTTCCCTGCATTTCTGTATGTGAAGGAGAGAAAAGCCCAGTGTAATATAGCATTGCATGGCACGAGATTTCTGCTGCATTTACACGTTGTGCTTTGTATTTTATATCACTTTACACTTCAGATTAAAGGGATATAAAACCCAAAACATTTATTTAATGAATTAGATAGTGCATATCATTTTAAACAACTTTCCAATTTACTTCTATTATCAAATTTTCTTCATGTTCTTGTTATTCTTTGCTGAAAAACAGGAAGTTAGGCTCATGAGTGTGCACGTGTCTGCAACACTCTATGTCAGCAGTTTTGCAACAATGTAATACTTTAACAAGAGCACTAGATGGCAGCACTATTTCCTGTCATGTAGTTCCTCAGGCATGTACAAGCTACCTACCTAGGTATCTCTTCAACATAGAATAACATGAGAATTAAATAAATTTGATAATAGAAGTAAATTTAAAACTTTTTTAAAATTGTATTCTTTATCAGAATAATTAAAGAAACTTTTTGGGTTTATGTCCCTTATTACATTTAAATGTTGCACTTTCTATTTGGTATATTTATTTTGTATACAGCAGTGTATTTAGGGAAACAATTCTGATTATGCTTTCACAGTTTCTGTGTAACTTTAACAAATTAGGATCATATTTTGTATATAGTATGTATATAGTTTAAAAAGAACTTACAGAAACGTTTTTACTCTGATTGCTTGCAAGGTGAGCCAGCAACAGGCTTCTGTCATAATTTGGTAAGTCCAAAAAGAAAAGCTGACATCTTTGTAAACTACAGGATGGTGTTTTTTTTTTTTTATCCATACCTTTTAACAGCTTTAATTTCAACATCCTATTAAGGTGTTAAACTTCTGAAAATAGTGGAGTAAAAAAAATCTGCTTCATTCTCTTAGTATAATTTGTTGAAAAGGCATCAATGCACCACCGGGAGCTAGGTAAACACATCAGGTGAGCCAGTGACAAGAGGCTTACATGTGCATCCACCAATCAGCAGCTAGCTCCCAATAGCGAGACAAAGAGTGATTGGAACCCTTACTGATAATCAGATAAAATATATTTATGCACAGACCAGTCCTCAGGAGCCTCGTTATTAAGGCTAACCTAACCTTTTAGAAAACTACTGTATGAATTGTTTTTCAGACCTGTGAAAAAACCCTTTAAAAGTATCTTTAATTCTATTTATCTCACGCCTTTGTTGTGGCCATTAAGGGGCAGATACAAACAAGCTCATATCAATTAATACGTGTGCAGCTTATAGGAGTATCAGGATTTTGCATTCCATGGAGTGCATTCTAACCTCTGTAAAGGTAATTATATATGAAGATTTTTGCACACACACATTTTTGTCTTTTTTTAAAAAAAAAACTTTTACCAATGCTTTTTAACCATCACATAACATTATTTATAACCTTAGATGAAAAGTTAAGATCAACAATTTGACTTTTCTTTGAGTTGATTTTCAAAAGGATATTAATAATACATTTCTATGCCCTAGTTTACTAAATCAACAATTTTTTTTTTTTCACTTAGCTGACACAATGACAAATGTATTTTTGTGCAAGCGCATGCACAAACTATCATCAACTTTGGCAAGGAAAACAACATTGTATAAAAGTATTACATCAAGTTATGGCATTTAGACAGATCGAATCGTTCTGAAAAGAACCATGGGACATTTATGGAACATAAAAGGCTCAAGAGAATGTCTTGTAGAGAGTAGTTTACTGTTACAGTGAGTTTTCAAATTGATATTGTAAATAAAATACTTTAACTTGTTGGTTAAATGCTTGTGGGTATAGATTTAGGGGTACTGTAAACCAGGGTTTTTCAGACTTGTTTTCCCAAGACCCATTTCCATGATACCACATACCTTCACTTGGTCTGAAAATTTCTGAAGTAGTATACAACAAGATAGCTGCAATTTTTGGCAAAGTCACTAAAATGTGTACATACTTTATTCCTGCTTGAAAGTGTTATAAAATGTAATAACACACACTCTCTCACACGATACACACACTCTCATATAACACACGCCACACACACTCATACAACACACACATCACACTTTCATGCAACACCCACACACTTCTTATATACCATACACTATCATATAACACACACACCACACACAAACTCACATACAACACACATACACTACACTCTCTCATACAACACTCACACACACTCTCATACAACTTGCACACCACAGACTCATGTAACACACACACACCATACACACACTCATACAACACACACCACACACACTGTCGTGCAACACACATCACACACACACTCATACAACACGCACACTCTCATAAACCACACACACTTTCATATAACACACACACTCTCTGCCAACACAGACAAGTAGCGACCCAGTAAATGTGGTGCTGTGACCCATTAATGACCCGTGGTTTGAAGAACCCTGCTGTAAACTCTAAAAAAACCCTCAGTGAATACATACATATAGTGCTTCATTCACCTAGGTAACATGGTCTTATCAGCCTTCATTCTTCATTACTGTGTTTCATCTATGTCAAATACCTCTCTCCCTCAACTAGTAAAAATAGTAAATCTAGATGCAAAGACTTGTAAGGTTAATTTAATACTGATCTTCTGAGTTAAAGACATGCATAAAATGGTAAGAACATGAAAATAGCTGAAAGAATTATGAGCAAATGCATGTGGTACAATATCGTTACAAACACAAACCCTTAAAGGGACAGTCTAGGCCAAAATAAACTTTCATGATTCAGATAGAGCATGTAATTTTAAACAATTTTCCAATTTACTTTTATCACTAATTTTGCTTTGTTCTCTTGGTATTCTTAGTTGAAAGCTTAACCTAGGAGGTTCATATGCTTATTTTTTAGACCGTGAAGGCCATCTCTTTTCAGAATGCATTTTAACAGTTTTTCACCACTAGAGGCTGTTAGTTCATGTACTTCATATAGATAACACTGTGCTCGTGCACGTGAAGTTATCTGGGAGCAGGCACTGATTGGCTAAACTGCAAGTCTGTCAAAAGAACTGAAATAAAGGGGCAGTTTGCAGAGGCTTAGATACAATATAATCACATAAGTTAAAAGTATATTAATATAACTGTGTTGGTTATGCAAAACTGGGGAATAGGTAATAAAGGGATTATCTATCTTTTAAAACAATACAAATTCTGGTGTAGACTGTCCCTTTAACTAAACCTCCCAAACATTTTTTTTTTATTTAACTGAAAATTTAAACAGATATAAGAAAGCAATAATACAAATTTCTAATGCGCTAGAACATTTTATTATTGAACTGTTTCTTGAACAAGACTTAGGGCCCATTGATAAAAAACTGGAGAGAAATCATGCAAACTATTTTTTTATACCTTATATTAAAATATGTAATGTGTCCTTCACATCCAGAACCCTACAAAATGAGCTCTCAAGTTAATGTTTGTCTTTCTAAAATTCTTTGAGGGACCTTGCATTACTGACCAGACTTCTTAGATGATTTTGCCAGATCATTAGAGTGTTTCTGGAATAGGCTTCTAAATCTTTATTCCATGCAAAGTGGTTTTAAAACATAGTTAAAGGCACCTCAAGAGCAGCAATACACTACTTGTCCTGAGCTGAACATAGCTGCTGAGCTAATTATTGGCAGCATATATTCATTTTTTGGCTACAGTGTCCCTTTAACTATCGTTACAGGTGAGCCAGCTTTATAAATGGGGCCTAATGTCTTGATTCCCAGCAAGTTAATTCAGTGTTATATATTTGTGTAGCATACCCACAAAAGTAATTTAAATACATTGATTGTCTATAAAACATACATTATATTTGCTTTCCTAGTGTAAAGATCTCCTGTTAGAATGCACAGAACTCATGAATGCACCATTGTTCAACTTCAAGAACTTTTTATTAACTGAAGATAACACATCCATTTCACTGTTATACCTCATGCTTGTCCCTAGTGTTAGAATATATGAACTGCAACAACTGGAACAAACCATTATGATATATTCATTACATCTCCCTTATTAAAAAATAAATAAAAAATAAAACAATATATATTAGATATAAAGGAATATACATTTAAAATAAAAAAAAAAAAACAAGCACAAAAAACAAACAAAGCACACAGTTATGTAGTGTCATAATCTTCCCGATACTTTGGCTTGATTCTCCGTCCATATCTTGAGAATCTACTGGGTGGCTCAACTTGTGCTGTTTCTGTTGTGCTAGGAAGAATCACATTGGAGCTGTGATCAGAGAGTTGTGCGGTTAGTGTTGTACTCAGTAATTGTCCCTCCTGTATGTCCACATGTGAAGCATCAGTTGAGCTTAGAGTCTCATTTATATCACTATGTGACATCCTTGGTGGTACATGAAGCACTGCATCTGGAATATTTGTAACTCCTGTATTTGTACCTCTGTTATGACGCAGATGTACTCTGTTGTGCCGGAAATCTTTGCCATTCTCGGTGCGGACAATGTATGAGCGTGGTGCACTTGTTACTTTGGTTACCACTGCAGGTTTCCACCTTCCTTCTAAATTTTGCATCCTTACCCTATCGCCAAGCTCACAAGGTTTTAGACCCACGATCATAGTACTGTTTCTGCCTGTTTTTTAATGATTCCACTCGCTGTTTAACCATTGCAGGATTCTGTACTTTGGAGGCAAGTTCTGTAGGTGTTGAAGGCAAAACTGATTTCAAACGTCTACTCATTTGTAATTGTGAAGGTGATGCAATTCCATCTATTGGGGTGTTACGGTAGTTTAGAAAACACAGGTATGGATCTTGATTAGTTTGGGCTGCTTTTTCCAAAATGTTCTTTGCAATTTGTACATATTTTTCAGCTAAGCCATTTGACTGTGGGTAATGTGGGCTGGACAATGTGTGTTTGAAATCCCATTCTTTTGCAAAGTTTGCGAATTCCATTGAGGAGTACTGAGGACCATTATTTGAAATTAACTCATCACATATGCAATGTCTTGCCAAGACAGATTAATGACATTTATCACTGCACTAGACTTAGTGTCTCTTAGATGAACTATTTCAAAGTAACGACTGTAGTAGTCTACCATTATAAGATAGTTGTTATGGTTCCATGTAAATAGGTCTGATGCAATTCTTTGCCAAGCTCTCTCTGGCTGTACTCATTACCATTGGCTCCTTTTGGTTTGCTCTTTGATTTTCTTGATATGTTGCACAATTATTGACCATGTCTTCAATCTGTGAATTAATTCCAGGCCAATATAAGAGATCCCTAGCACGTCTTTTACACAAGGCTATTCCAAAATATATATGCAGTTTTCTTATTATTTCTTATTATTTCTTTCCTGAGTTCCGGGGGAACCACAATTCTCTCCCCTTTAAAAATAATCTCATCAATTATTGACAGTTCTTTTCTTACTTTCCAGTAAGGTTTTAAGTCAACATTCACTTTGGCTTTTGAGCTTGGCCATCCTTGCCTTATTATTGTAATCAAATTGGCCATAGTTGCATCCCTTTCTGTTTCTAGCTGTATTTCTTTAAGTTTCTCATCAGTAGCAGGTAATTGTGAAAGTACAGAGTGCACATGCTCTTCCAAGTCCCTTTCCTCTCTATCGTCTTGTCCATGCTTAAATGTCCTTGAAAGCATATCAGCTACTGGAATTCTATTGCCAGGTACATATACTACATGCATATCATATTTTTGTTTTCTTAGGATCATTCTTTGCATCCTTGGTGGAGCGGACACAAGTGGTTTTTCCATGATGCTCATAAGTGGTTTATGATCAGTCTCAACTGTGACTTTCTGCCCATAGATGTATTGATGAAACTTTTTACAACCAATTACAATGGCCAACATTTCTTTTTCTATTTGAGCATAGTTGCGTTGCGTAGGAGTCATTGATCTGGAAGCATATGCAACAGGCCTGCCTTCCTGCATTAGGACTGCTCCTAAACCGAACTGAGAGGCATCAACCTGTATTGTTACCTCCTTCTTGGGGTCAAAATATTGTAATCCAGTTTCTGATGAACGCACAATAAGACCTTTGACATCTTCAAAAACATTATTTATTGAGTCATTCCAGCTCCATAGTGCATGCTTTTGGAGTAGTTCTCTTAGTGGAGCTGTAGCTTCTGCTAGTCCAGGAACAAACCTTGACAGATAATTAAACATACCCAGAATGGTTTCTAATTCCTTCTTAGAGGTAGGAGTATCCAGATGTTGTATTGCTGCTATTTTCTCTGGATCTGCTTTTAGCCCATCTTGTGACAGAATATGACCAAAATATTTAACTTGGGTAACACCGATTTGCATTTTACCTGGGTTTAACTTCATGTTTCTCTCTCAACACCATTCCAATAGTGCACACAGATTTTGATCATGTTTTTTCCGTGTAGATCCATATACCAGAAGATCATCTATGATTACATCTACACCATGAAGGCCTTCAATGGTTTCATGTGCTTTTTTCTGAAATATTTCTTGTGCTGAGGCAATACCAAAGGGAACTCTAGTAAAGCGCCATCTTCCAAATGGTGAATTAAAAGTGGTGAGCCTGCTGCTCTGTTCATCTAATTTGAGCTGCCAATATCCTGACTGAGCATCTAATACGCTGAAGAATTTTGCATGTGCTAACTTGTGTGTGATGTCATCTATAGTTGGTAAACTGTAGTGTTCTCGCATGATTTCTCTGTTTAAATCTCTTGGATCAATGCATATTCTTAAAGCACCTGAGGTTTTCTTTTCTACTGAAACCATTGAACTCACCCACTCAGTGGGCTCATCTACTTTTTCCAGCACTCCTAAATTTACCATGCGATCCAGTTCCTCTCTGAGTTTGTCTTTTATGGCAATTGGAATCCTTGGTGAATGAATTACTGGATGTGCATCTGGTTTTAGTTTAATGCTGCATTCACCAGGCAAACAACCTAGCCCTTGAAACACATCTGAAAATAGTTCCTCAATTTGTTGCTTAGATAAACCTTTGTTATGCTGATCAACAGTCATGACTATTTTTATAAGATTTAGCTGTTTGCAGGCACTTAACCCTAAAACAGGCTTTGCTGGGGAGTCTATAACATAAAATTCCAAATTAAGATTTTTGATTTGTAACATGCATTGATATGAGCACTTTCCCAGTACATGTAGCCGGTGTCCTCCATAACCAACAAGTTTTGACAGACCAGACTTTTCAAGCTCACATATGTTTGCCAGTTTGTCATAATATGTGCTAGCAGGAATGGTCAATGCAATTTACTTGTGTACCTGTATCAATCTTGAATTTAATTGGTATGTTTTGTGTGCTCACAAGAATCTCAACATATACTTCATCTTGTTCTACATTTGTTTTATCCACCATAGCTAGAAATATTGTACTTTGATCAATGTCACTATCAGTTTCATTTTTATCTTGCTCCACTTGATTCACTGACTTTCTATACTTTATAGTGTTGTTTCTGCACACCCTGGCAAAATGGTTGTTTTTCTGACATTTGTAGCATATTTTTCCCTGTGCTGGACACTGTGTATTCTTAGTGTGTTTTGTACCACATTTAGTACAGCTTCTGTAAAGAGTTTGCTCTGCACAATCCTGCAGGTTATTTGCTTTTCTGCTATGAATCAGATTACTTTCACTTTTCCTTTGCACCATGTGTAAGACTTCTGTGTCACTATGAATGAACTGCATGTGAGTTCTAGATGTTTTATATGCTCTAGCTATTTTTACTGCAGAGTTGATGGTTAGATCCTCTTCTAGCAGTAATTTTTCATGTACTTCTCTAGATTTTGATCCCATCTATCTTTTATCATATCATCACAGTCCTGAAAGGCACAGTCTTTAGCTATGTAGCTGTGTGACCCACTCATCTATAGATTCTGTTTTACCCTGATGTCTTTCATAAAACACTTTTCTCTGTACAGTTATGTTTTTCTTAGGATTACAGTGTGCCTCAAATTTCTCAAATAACACATTGGGATTCTTTTTACCTTCAGCAGATATAGCTCCACTTGCACTCCATGATCTGCAAATATCTCTGCCTTTCTCTCCAATGCAAATGAGAAACTGGGCTCCTGACACTTGTCAGCATCAGGGCCAGCAAATAATAATTCCATGAGCTCTCTCCATCTTGTCCAGTGCTCACATGCATTGCCTTTATCAAACTCCATAGGAGGCACTTGTTGTCTGCGTGCAGCCATGACAATCAAACTTAATAAATCTGTTTACTTCTGACACCATGTAAAGATCTCCTGTTATAGAATGCACAGAACTCATGAATGCACCATTGTTCAATTTCAAGAACTTTTTATTAACCGAAGATAACACATCCATTTCACTGTTATACCTCATGCTTGCCCCTAGTGTTAGAATATATGAACTGCAACAACTGGGACAAACCATTATGATACATTCATTACACCTAGCGTTTGCTGCAGAGGTCTCCACTTAATCCAGATAATTCCTGCTTCCACCACACACTTATCTGGGCTTGTGTAATTTAAAGTGGGAAGTTGGCAATCACAGGGAACAAATGCCAATTGTCCTTGGCAACACCAGGAATAAAAAAATGTAGGTTCTGTTCCAGTTTTTGAGTCACCATGTAAACCTCATACTTGTAATTTGTCACTCATTTACATATTATAAATTCTTCAATAGTCACAGATGATCAAAGAACATATTTAAGCACTCTGGTTTTTGCATTCAAGATAACCAAAGATTTAATATGTGGTTGAGATTGTTATTGTTTATCCGGTGTCCGGTCAATCTGTGTGTGTTATCAACTGTATTTGGCTCTTGAATTTGATGTGTTCATTTTGTTATCAATAGTAAGTTTGTAATAAGGTGGATTGTGAGCACCAAACTCGAGGATGTCCAGGCATCGTATGGGTGACTTTTCTGATATCCCATCTGATATTTTTCCAGTACGAGAAGGGTTTTATTATTTGCATTGTGATCATTCCTATGTCAGAAAAAGGTGTATAAGGAGCCAAAAGCAAAACAATACTGCAAAATAAATGCTTTAAAACATTTAAAGCTTTCTTTTGTACCAAAATTCAAGCAAAATAAATTACCAAAGTGCAGCACATATTTTCTACTATGCATTTTGAATTATTTACAGGGAATTCAATTTGAGATTAAAGTCCTTTTTAATTATTGCACACAAGAGAACACCAAACTTAACAACTATTCAAATAACAGTGAAGAAGAAGGTCTCCTGGGTTACCTATGTAATTAAACCAGAACTATTGCGAGTAATATGGCTGTACTATTGATAAATGTTCTTTATTCATTATAATAAATGTTGATGATTCATTTTCTTACTTTGGCATTACCCTTTAGGGCACAAATCTGTTTTTATATTTCTTTCAAATGGCGAGTCTCAGCTTGACAAGTCAACCAATATATCTAAACAAAATAGCATTGAAGTTTTCTTGTGAGATACGTTGGGAGGTTCAGTAAAATTCCCTGTAGATCTGTTTCAGTGTGAGAAAAACAGTCATACAATTGGCATCAGTACTTGTTTGTATTCTTAAAAGAAAGGTCATCCTGGAGTGAATAGAGATATCGAGCTACTCTTTCACTCTTTGGAAATGGTCCCTTTAGAAATAGGCTTGTTCCCTGCATGAGGAAACCTTGTCTTATCTTGACTGTTCTTTATCCATTCTGCAAATAGTAACAAAAACTTTGACTTAATTCATGTTTTCATACACAGTTACACAGCAAGCTAGAAGAAAGCTGTGGGCCCATTGAGGCAAAGCCTTTGAGTTTCTGCACAGACCTATTAAATCAATGCAGAGGACAAATTAAATATAAAACAATCAATCTTACCACAGCAAGAAAATACATTTGAATACATTTTCCATTATCACACGAAAACAAGAGTGAAAAAAATGTGATTAATATTTAAATGCATATGTTATTAAAGGATTTACTGAGATTCTCAAAGTTAAAGAATTAAAATGCCTTTCATGGAATCTATCTATCTATCTATCTATCTATCTATCTATCTATCTATCATCTATCTATCTATCTTTATTTGTATCTGTAATAGCACATATTAACTTCTAGAGAAATTTAAAGGTTGATTACGAGTTATGCGCGTTATAGGGATTTTAACAAACAAAACAAAAGTTGCTTTATTTAACCCTCTATAGCGCAGCCATTACAAGTTTTGAAACAGCTGGCTTGTACGTGCGATTTAGTGGTTTTAAGCTCCATACCACACAAAATACAAGCGCTGTTTTGACGTGCTCATGCACGCTTTCCCCATAGACATCAATGGGGAGAGCGTATCAGAAAAAAACACCTGCGATCGCAGAATGAAAAGCTCCGTAACACAGCCCCATTGATGTCTATGGGGAAAAAAAATGTTACGTTTAAACCTAACACCCGAACATAAACAAAAATGATACTAGTTTTAAATGGACTATTATTGAAGTAGTTAATGTGTGGAAGAGAGGAGGAGACAGGGACCTAGCATTGTCAAAAATAAAGGTCTATTGGCTCTTTCAGTTGCAGACAAGGTTTCCAAACGGCCTAAATTCTGCCTATGACTGAATCAATTTTTGGAATTAAATAAATAGAGATTGGAGCCATACTCTTATAATGTCAGGATTGGACAGGTTGAAATACTAATTTCTGTAGATATGATTCCATAAGTAAACTAATATAAGCTTTATGCTATAATTATTGAAGGGTGATGTTTAAAATGTTCATTAGGAGAGTAGAGGACACTAGTATGTCACATGATACAATTTATTATTTCTCTGTAAATTGTAAGTATGAGGAGTTAGCTACAGACTAATATCGTTAATGTATGGTAAATAAAATAAATACTATGTGTCCCATAGGGATTGTACGTACATACAATTAAAACACAAATTGGAATTGTTACATTAAGATTTATCCAGTCCACATTTTTTAGTGTTCTATAGCTAGGGGGTTTACAATGATATGAACGTTATGCATGTATAAAGCTGTTAAACTTAGTGATGCCCTAATTATATTGATGATGTATATACAGCTTGGACATATCAAGATATGTATATGAAATATGCCATATGTAAGCCCAACCACAATACATTATTAATATGACAGTTCACATAAGTCACTATATGTTACTATGTATGTTTTACATGAACAGGTTAAAGTTTAGTAATTTAACAAACACCATAAATGTGTTCAACAGAGGCAGTTTACCCTTAAGGGGAGCCTCTAATTAGCGGTTAGCAATCACTTGCCCATTAGCAAATTAAATGATTTTATTTCCTTTTTAAGCCCAAAAGCAGGAGGTAAAATTTTAGAGCTATGAGTACGGCATCTAAGCCAAAATGCATAAGCTTCACTTCCAGCTAAAGGGCAATCCTATTGCTATTTCAATGTACCTATTCTTGTTTTAAGAAGCAAATACAAGACTGTTTTTATCAAGTTGCTGCGTCTCCAGTATTGTTCTTTTGTAAGTTACCATTGGCCAGAATGGAGAGAGAGCAGCACTGATCCCTGTAAGCTCTATACTGTTTGAAACAAGTATCCGGAAGGACACGTAAAGATTGGAGCCATGCAGGAACCAAGCAACTACCTTACCCCCAGTAAGCCAGCTGCGTGCAGTGACGTCACTACCTGGAGCAGAGGCCTGTGGAGACACGGCAGAGGATGAGCCGTGACGGATCCATGGAAGTGTGTGAGGCTGGTCAGAGATACATGGCTGTAAGCACAGGAGACCACAGGAGCCTCTTAGCCAGACATAGACTAGGAGAGGGGCCTCCCTAAGGGCAAAGTAAAAGTAAGCTGTGAAGTGGGGGTAAGTGGAGCCATACATCATGAGTGTGGTGAAGTGGTTTTAAGGGGACGCTGTGAGTGGCTCTAGATTTGAAATACACATATGCAATACGGGACTGTGTGTATCTAAGGTGACAGGTGTACTCGGGGTCTCCCCTACACGGGGTCTTTGTACCTTAACATAAACCCCAAGTCTAAACACCCCAAATATTTTGCCCACAACATCGCTGACACCTACATAATGTTATTATCCCCCATTATCGCCGCCACAGAAATAAATCTATTAACACCTAATCTGCCACTCCTGATATCGCCGCCACTATACTAAAGTTATTAACCCCTATTCCCTTGCATCCCAACATCGCCCACACTATAATAAATCTATTAACCCCTATTCCACCAGTCCCCCACATCGCAACAACCTAAATTAAACTATTAACCCCTAACATAACCCTAAACCTAATGTAACCATAACCCTAACACCCCCTAACTTTAAAATAATTAAAATAGAGCTAAATTAAAGTTACAATTATTAACTAAATAATACCTATTTAAAAATAATTACAAACTTACCTTTGAAATAAAACCTAAGCTAGCTACAATATAACTAATAGTTATATTGTAGCTAGCTTAGGTTTAATTTTTATTTCACAGGTAAGTTTGCATTTATTTTAAATCTCTAATCCTATTGGCTGATTGAAATCTTTCAGCCAATAGGAATGCAAGGGACACCATCTTAGATGACATCACTTGCATTGAAGTTCCAGTTTAAGGATGAAGACTTCTTGCCGGCTGGATGGATCCTTCAAGCGGGACTTCAATAACTGTAAGTGGATCGTCAGGGGTTAGTGTTAGGTTTATTTAAGGGTTTTTTGGGTGGGTTTTATTTTTAGATTAGGGTCTGGACATGTAAAAGAGCTAAATGCCCTTATAAGGGCAATGCCCATACAAATGCCCTTTTTAGGGCAATGGGGAGCTAAAGTTATTTTAGATAGGTTTTATTTGGGGGGGTTGGTTGGTTGGTTGGTTGGTTGGGTGGTGGGTTTTACTGTTGGAGGTGTTTGTATTTTTTTTTTACAGGTAAAAGAGCTGATTTCTTTGGGGCAATGTCGGCGTTTGTGGCACAGTCGGCGTTCATGTTGCCCAGGTGTAATGCATTGTATTATCACTTTTGGTATGTATATAAGGGGATGTATTAGCATGCTTCTTTAGGTAAGACTTTGTATTGCATTTGACAAAGGAGCCAATTGGGCTTCAAAACGTTCTGCTGCTTTTAAGAAATAAGATTAAACTCTAAGTTTTATTTTTAAGCCCACTGAGCACTGACTTCTGTATATATATATATATATATATATATATATATATATATATATATTCATATAGATGATTCATATATATATATATATATATATATATATATATATATAACTATAGCTATATAGTTTAAATATATAAATATAAAAAATCATATATATATATATATATATATATATATATATTTGTATAAGTTGTTCTGCATTTTGGGATTTTAATGGGGGTAATATTGAGATCCAAAACATTAAATGTTTTACCTACTTCCATAAGTGCATGAAAAATTTGTCAGGTGTGCAACCTTGCCCCCATATTCATTTAACATTAATTTAATGTTCAGCATCTTGGAGTGAAGACATGCCACCTCCACCTGGATACTCAAATAGACACACACAAGAACTTAAAAAGTATTCAGTTATTGTCAAATAAAGGCCTAGCTTCCAAGTGGAGCTCCATTGTTACCACAAGAAGTCCAAAAAGGATCATGATGTTGCAGTATTTTTACCGCTAGAACCAGTATTTCAAGATGGGTGTGGAAAAAATATATTGCAACCATGCTTGTGCTAGCTTGTGGTAATGCTCCTTATACTTGCTATGATGAGTGCAAAGGGGAAACCCATGGTCGTATCATAAGTTTGTGGTTAACTTGAGTGATAACAACATTAACACTGGAAATACCAATCAAAGTGAAAAGCTCTGGTAATTCATTGTGACTGCTCATACAGGACTTCATAAACCACAAAACTGGTTTTATTTTCACACTATTTCAAGACTTTCTACAAGAACATTGCTGTTTTGCATAGAAAAAAAAACACACTAATGACATTTTAGATGTACTTAAAGGGACAGTCTGCCATAGAATTGTTATTGTTTTAAAAGATAGATAATCTCTTCATTGCCCATTCCCCAGTTTTGCATAACCAACACAGTTATATTAATATACTTTTTACTGCTATGATTACCTTGCATCTAGGTACCTTCTTCCAGCCCCCTGATCACATGACTGTGAGTGTTTATTATCTACTAGTCCTAAAGCCTGTTCACACAGGCCATTTTTTGCAGGGTACAGCGGTCCCACCCCTTGCGCTCTCTCCCTCCCCCTCTCTTTTGCTCTCTCTCTCCCCCCTCTCTTTTGCACTTTCTCTCCCCCTCTCTCCCCCCCTCTCTTTTGCGCTCTCTCTCCCCCCTCTTTTGCGCTCTCTCTCCCCCCCTCTTTTGCGCGCTCTCTCTCTCCCCCTCTCTTTTGTTCTCTCTCCCCCTCTCTTTTGCGCTTTCTTTCCCCCTCTCTTTTGAGCTCTCTCTCTCCACCTCTCTTTTGAGCTCTCTCTCTCCCCTTCTCTTTTAAGCTCTCTCTCTCCCCCTCTCTTTTGAGCTCTCTCTCCCCCCTCTCTTTTGAGCTCTCTCTCCCCCCTCTCTTTTGCGCTCTCTCCCCCTCTCTTTTGCGCTCTCTCTCTCCCCCCTCTTTTGCGCTCTCTCTCTCTCCCCTCTTTTGCGCTATCTCTCTCCCCCCTCTTTTGCGCTCTCTCTCCCCCCCCTCTTTTGCGCTCTCTCTCTCCCCCTCTCTTTTGCTCTCTCTCCCCCTCTCTTTTGCGCTTTCTTTCCCCCTCTCTTTTGAGCTCTCTCTCTCCCCCTCTCTTTTAAGCTCTCTCTCCCCCCTCTCTTTTGCGCTCTCTCCTCCCTCTCTTTTGCGCTACCTCTCTCCCCCCTCTTTTGCGCTCTCTCTCCCCCCCTCTTTTGTGCGCTCTCTCTCCCCCCTCTTTTGCGCTCTCTCCCCCCTCTTTTGCACTCTCTCCCCCTCTCTTTTGCACTCTCTCTCCCCCTCTCTTTTGTGCTCTCTCTCTCACCCCTCTCTTTTACGCTCTCTCTCCCCCCCTCTCTTTTGCGCTCTCTCTCCCCCCCCTCTCTCTCTCTCCCCCTCTCTCTCCCCTCTATCTCTCTCTCTCCCCTCTATCTCTCTCTCTCCCCTCTCTCTCTTCCCCCTCTCTCTCTCCTCTCTTTCTCTCCCCCCTCTCTCTCTCTCACCCCCTCTCTCTCTCCCCTCTCTCTCTCTCCCCTCTCTCTCCCCTCTCTCTCTCTCTCTCTCTCTCTCTCTCTATCCTCTCTCTCTCTCTCTCTCTCTCTCTATCCTCTCTCTCTCTCTCTCCCCTCTCTCTCTCTCTCCCCCTCTCTCTCTCTCCCCCTCTCTCTCTCCCTCCCCCTCTCTCTCCCTCCCCCTCTCCCCCTCCCCCTCTCCCTCTCCCCTCTCTCTCTCTCTCCCTCCCCTCTCTCTTTCCCTCCCTCCCCCTCTCTCTCCCTCCTGTCTCTCTTCTGCTCTCTTTATCTCCCCTCTTGATCTCTCTCTCCCCTCTTGATCTCTCTGTCACCTTTCTTATCTTTTCCCTACCCCAGTCTCTTCCCTCTTTTGAGCTGTTTTGAGCTCTCAGACTGCACAGCCTTTCACGGCCCGCCTGGCCCCGCCCCTTCACGCTCGGCCATGCCCCCTTCACGGCCCTCATGCTCGGCCACGCCCCCAGACATGCCCACTTCTGCTCGCACTGCAGAGACTTAGGGACTGTAAGGCCAGGTGTGTTTGTCCTCGTGCTGTCTCTACTGCGCATGACAGCTTCGGACAAACACACTTGGCCTTTTATAGTATAGGATTGTCTTAAATTTAGCATTGTGTTGTGCGAAATCTTAAATAACTATCTGAATAATGAAAGTTTAATTTATACTAGACTGTCCCTTTAATATACAATGGTCTAGATTCAATAAGGTAATATTCATATCTGTTTTATAACCCTTTGTTATTAGTTGGTCCTGAAATAAAACATTTATCTTTATTAATTACTCAAATATATGTAATGTATCATAGCACAAGAGAACCAATAGAAATACAAGAATACAGAAATTATGATCACAATGGGCTAGATTACAAGTAGAGCACTAAATATCTCTTTCGCTAAAGCAATATTTGCTCTCCACTAGACTTGTGTGCGGCAGAAAAATTTGTTTCGGTTTGTTTTGGACCGATTCAGATATTTTCTAATTTCGTTTTCAGATCGATTCAAATTCTGATACAGTTGAATGTCTTTGTTTCAGATTAATTCGGATTCAAATAAATTTGGATGTATTCGGATGTATTTGGTTCGGATTCGATTAATAAATTTGGAAGTTTGGTATGTCTTAGGTGGGATGTGCTGTGTATTAGACTACTATTATATACTGTATGTTAGGTGTAACCCATCAGAATCAACATAAGTACCAACCTCACAGGTACCAGCTACACAATATGCACAGAGCTAGCCGAAGGTATATAACCTAATATACAGTACATAATACTAGTGTAATACACAGTACAAGTACCAACATCACAGGTACCAGCTACATAATGTGCCCTGCACAGAGCTAGCGGAGTGATATAACCTAATATACTGTACAATACTTAGTCCATGGACATTCGAATGTAACGAATAAATCCAAACTAATTCGGATTTATTCATTACAAATGCATTCGGATTATTTAGTTTCGTTGCTAGGGTAATTCGGAAATTCGAATTGATCCGAAGCTCCGAATTTGACAAATTCGTCTGAATTTCAATTTGAAAAGAAACGCACATGTCTACTCTCCACTTTGTAATACCAGCGCATGCAGTCTACATTGTGCAGTGTTTGTTAATTGCACGGTGTGGTTACCTAATAAACTGTTTTCATTGCCGGGCCACACACAAAATTGGCCTTAGAGGGAACACTGCTGTTGAACACTTACTGCACACCAGTAGTGCCTGTATGTTTATGCTGGTATTAAAAGTTGAAAGTAATAAATTAGCAAGCGAAAGACTCAGGCGTGCTAACATATGGAGGTTGGATAACATTATTTCTCTCGCTATTTGAACTGTGCAATTGCAACCTCAATTCCAGGGCAGATAGTGGAGCAGCCAACTTGGAAACTAACTGGTGAGCACTTCATGACACTAAGCCTGTATTCCGGCAAGAAAAGACTGATCACTGAACTGAGCCATTAATCCTATCTTCACCTTCCATTTCAAAACCGGTGTAGGGGGATTATCATTTAAGAAACGTATTACTGTGCAGTGAAATCTTAGATATCCTCCTAATAATCAGAAAATCCTTTTCCACTCGACACGGGTCCTAACAACTTTTTTGCTGAAAGAAGGACTTTGGTCTTAGTTTAATTGCTAGATGTTTTAGATTTTAGGACTGCTTAAGTTTTCAATGTGTATGTTAAATTTGGAGTACCTGTGGATATTGATCTAACGCTACCATTTGCCTGGACAATTAGTCAGTTCTGGTTTCTTTTTCACTTTAGTTTTTTTAACATTAGTTCATAGGATTGTATGTATGTTGACATGTATGTTAACCCTGGGGAATAGTTTTTTCCTGCACAGATGTAAAGTCACTAACATGTTTATATACTCAGCTCAGATTGTGACAGACATGAGGTAATAATTTATTTTGAGAGCATCTTGTTTTTCATCTCCCCTCTTCATTGCTACACAATATATAATTTCTGCCTAATCTGCCTTTGGTACTCCCAGTTAACTAGTCTGCTGAGTTTGCTTAGACACATAGCGCCATATTGGGTGGACTGATATCCAGGGTTGTTTATCCTCTATTAATATCTTATACCCAATTATGTTGTGATAATCTATCTACATAGTGAGGCACATATCAGATCATGTAAACCAGTCTCCTGTTGTAGAGCATATGGCCCATGCTCAATTGATAGGATAATGCTATACATATCAAAGCTGTTCTGCTGAGACATGATACTCTGTGTAGTTTCCCAAATGATACATTTTAAATACCTTTTGAGTTTTATTTCCTCCTATAGTCGTAGTAACACTAGCTCTCTTTTTTTATATATTATGTCTTAACTTACATGTTAGTCATTTATACAACAGATTGGTGGAAGTGCAGCCCTTGATTAATCTACCTACATCTTTTTCCCAATACTTGTATCATGAGATTGTGGTTGAGTTTTATAGAGCCCCTAGCCCGCACCTAGAAGTTCAATAAAACTTTACAGGTCTCCAGATTAAATTTTATATTTTAAGGCATGCCTCAATATCCTAGACACTTCTGTTGTTAATATATATATTCATTGTTGATATGTTTTAATAGCGTTCTGGAGGTCCATAAGTGGCCGCATATTATTATAATCCCCCTAATGTCCAATTTATTTGTCCTAGGGTTCCAAAAGTGGCCTCATTAGTTTGAAAGGGGCTGGAAAATTATGAGGGTTGCCATGTGATATTTTATATTCTGCACAACAGGTATTTCTTAGCCTTCTATTCTAAGGTTTATTACTTTTTCCTGTGTGCTAATTGCAATTACAAATTTCTCTGACAATCCATTATATATAGGATATATGACTGCATTTACCTTACTGTAAGATATTTGTATGTATAGCTTCAACACTCAATTAAAAAAAAAGGCTTTTAATTTTTCCCCCACTCAAGCTCTAAACTGAAGGTGTGAAAGACCAACTGCACTAAAGCCAAAGGTTTGTTAAGAATACTTCTAATAAACATATATATATATATATATATATATATATATATATATATATATATATATATATACAAACATCAATCATAAAAAAACAATGTTAAACTCACCCTATTTGTAAGGAAACAATTTCACTAACACAATGCCTCCGGCTGCCCATGGCACAGCATTTTCTTCAATGAGGTGACATTTCCACCTCTAAACCAATAGCCGTGAGTGTCAACTGACATCCTAGCATGGCTATTGGTCTAGAGGTTGAAACATCACCTCACTGAAGAAGTGTGCTGTGTCGTGGGCAGCCGGAGGTGCTGTGTTGGCGATCTACTTTCCTTACAGATAGGAAATGATCACAGAAACTATTGTTTATTTTTAGTGATGGTAAATCCTAGCGTTTGTTATAGGCTTGGAATTACCATCACTTTCAAAAATTTAGTTTGTCATAAAAACTGTTAACTTGTTTTTATTCAGCCATCATCAAATCAGTTTTATCATCCTCTATTTTCACTTGCTATAGCTCTGCTACTTTATAATTAATGGAGAAACTACACTGAATTGTGAGATTTGCCAAAAAAAATATGTTGTTCCGTTACTTCTCTTAAAGGGATAGAGCATGCGATTTTAAGCAGCTTTCTAATTTACTCCTATTATCAATTTCTCTTTGTTCTCTTGGCATCTTTATTTGAAAAAGCATGAATGTAAGTTTAGCAGCCGGCCCATTTTTGGTTCAGCACCCTGGATAACGCTTGCTGATTTAATAAATTAGAACGTTGCTTAAAACTGCATGCTCTATCTGAATCATGAAAGAAAAAATTTGAGTTCAGGAAATTTACTTTTCAAGGATGAAATTTTTGATCTGACTCATCTCACAATGGCTATTGTTTTTTTTTTTTAATCGTACCTTTTTATTATAGGCCAAGGTTAAGAGTTTTACAAACTCAGACATTCCATTTTCTGATTAGTTTTTCCCCTAAGGATATTAAAATAGCAAACAGAAATACTTCTCTTATTTCACTTTTAGTACAATAAATTGCACTTTAGTCACTCTTTGTGAATATACCTATGCTTCTTAGACTGCTGATTGTATTTGTTTATTCATTGTTATATGACACCTTTTGCACCATGAAAAATTCCTTTTATATTTTTCTTTTTTTATATACTTGATGAATAAATGATTCTATTCCATTTAGTTTTATTGTTTGCATTTTATGCAGCAGTTTTGTGTCTGCTTCCTTCTGGAAACAAACATTTAAAGAAACAGTTAAATAGACACTTAACCCAATTTTTTTCTTTCATGATTGAGATAGAGCATGCAATTTTAAGCAACTTTCTAATTTACTCCTATTAGCAATTTATCTCTTTAAAAGCAGGAATGTAAAGCTTAGGAGACGGCTCCTTTTAGGTTCAGCACCCTGGATTACGCTTGCTTATTGGTGGCTATATTTAGCCACCAATGAGCAAGCGTAACCCAGGTTCTGAACCAAAAATGGTCCGGCTCCTAAGCTTTATATTCCTGCTTTTAAATAAAGATAGCAAGAGAACAAAGAACAAGGCATGAAATTCTAAGCAACTTTCTAATTTACTCCTATTATCAAATGTTCTTTATTCTCTTGGTATCTTTATTTGAAATGCAAGAATGTAAGTTAAGATGCCGGCCCATTTTTAGTGAACAACCTAGGTTGTCCTTGCTGATTGGTGGATAAATTCATCCACCAATCAAAAACTGCTGTCCAGAGTTCTGAACCAAGAAAAAAGCTTAGATGCCTTCTTTTTCATATAAAGATAGCAAGACAACAAAGAAACATTGATAATAGGAGTAAATTAGAAAGTTGCTTAAAATTGCATGCTCTATCTGAAGAAATTTTTTGGTTTCAGTGTCCCTTTAAAATTGCATGATCTATCTTAACCAGTAAAGAAAAAATGTGGGTTTTGCAACCCTTTAAAGGGACACTGAACCAAATTTTTTTTCTTTCGTGATTCAGATTGAGCATGCGATTTTATCAATTTTTCTTCGTTCTCTTGCTATCATTATTTGAAAAAAATGCATCTAAGCTTTTTTTGGGGGGGTTCAGCACTTTTTTTTATTGGTGGATGAATTTATCCACCAATCAGCAAGAACAACCCAGGTTGTTAACCAACAATGGGCATCTAAACTTACATTTTTGCATTTCAAATAAAGATACCAAGAGAATGAAGAACATTTGATAATAGAAATAAATTAGAAAGTTGCTTAAAATTGCATGCTCTATCTGAATCACAAAAGAAAAAAATTGGGTTCAGTGTCCCTTTAAGCATAAGTTCTTATGTTATAGGATATTAGCATCTTAATGGAAATAAAAAGAAAAGTTAATAAACTCACTTTTAAACTAGTAAAATGACTGTGTAGGAAATAATTTCACTGGAGTGTTGAGGTCTACATGAAGCCTCTCCAGCTGCTAAAGTGGCATTATCTTACTGTACTTCTAAGGTATCAGTAATTAGAAGGATAGATGAAATAAAGCCTGCTGACAAACCAATTGAAAATAATATTAGCAAAATGATGTAGATTTAGGGATAGCATCAATATGCTGTACTGTATCTGATACTGACTACATGAAAAATGATTTCATAAAATAAATATATGCAGTTCCCATAGAGTTTCTGTTAGCTCTCCTAACTAGAATTAGTTGGCATTAAAATCCAATTAAAATTCCTTCTATAAGAGTTTTAAGTGTGTGGGTTACTGTATTAAAAACTTTACAATAAATCAAGTCACACATGTTCATACTATTCATGATTTCTATGATCTATCTATCTATCTATCTATCTATCTATCTATCTATATATCTATCTATCTATCTATCTATCTGTCTGTCTGTCTGTCTGTCTGTCTGTCTGTCTGTCTGTCTGTCTGTCTATCTATCTATCTATCTATCTATCTATCTATCTATCTATCAACATAGGCTAGTGTGAATACTTAATACATTAACAATTTTATTTTTTAAAGGTCAGGTCTGTCTGCAACTTACCTTATTTGGGACTAGATTAAGAGTGGAGCACAATTCAGTGCTTCTGCTTGAGCGTAAACTATGTTAGATTGAGGCTTTTTACGTGCATTGGGTTTCACTAGTATTATAAGTTGAAGGTAAAAAGTTTGGCGTGAGCGAAAACCGGATAAGTGCTAACACAATATCACAACCACTTTAACTTCTCCCATAGACTTCAATGGAGTGCAAAAACTGCAAAAAAACAAAGCAAAAATAAATAAATACTTGCACACTTACTCAATCGCGTTTTTTTTCAAGTTTGCTCAACCCAACATGAATTATAAATATTTCACATTCCAATGTTCTTCACATAGAAAAATAATGTTATATTTATTCTTAAATAAATATTACTATATGTATCTGATTTTTTTGTAAAATATACATTTTTACACACACACACACATATATATATATATATATATATATATATATATATGTATATCTATATATGATAATATATAGGAAGAGATCTATTCAAATATATATAGTGTATATATATATATATATATATATATACACCTGTATATCTATTCTTATAAAGAAAATGATATACACAGAACAGGAGAACAAATTTGAATAAAAGGCAACAATCATAGCTCGGTTTGCGGTGTCATTAAAACTTCACATTTATTAGCAAACTGTTTAAAAACTTACAGATCCCCTGACATAATTATGAGGAGTGAAGGTACAAACAGAACAGGCACCTTTTGCTCAAGTTTGTTCTCCTGTTCTCTGGATATCACATTCTTTGTTTCTATGTTCATACACTAAAGCCGGAGAAGCAACGGCTTACATCTGGAGACAGCAGAACTTTCAGTGAGTGACTGTTTTCTTTTTCATATATATGTATCTGTTCTTAAGAGTCCAGTCTACAGACCAACCCACCAGATGCCAGCTGCCTGGGTGCAAAAATGCAATGCAATATTCCCACAAACGAATGCACTCACAGGACTTGCACAAAACAAACCAAAGTTTAATGGAACGTTTTTGAAGATACAAACTCCTTCTTCAGCATCACTCACAGGACTTGCACAAAACAAACCAAAGTTTAATGGAACATTTTCGAAGATACAAACTCCTTCTTCAGCATGTATCTATTCTTATAGATATATAGGTATAGATATATATTTACATGAGCATTATTATATATATATACATATATCACATATGAGCCAGTAGCAAATGTAAAAGACAAGTGATTAGGGCTAATTCTCAAAACAGAGTTTCGAGGAAAAACTAATATGCCTTAGAAAGTTGAAACATTTACGTGTTTGTGATCAAGCCCTATACTGACTTATTAGCCATTGCATACATCGGTATGGAGCTTGAAGGGCCGTGTTTCTGGTGAGTCTTCAGACTCGCCAGAAACACCAGTTATGAAGCAGCGGTCTAAAGACTGCTGCTTCACAACCCTGTCCGCCTGCTCTGATGAGGCAGACAGGAATCGCCGCAATTCAACCCGATCAAAT
This sequence comes from Bombina bombina, assembly GCF_027579735.1. Classification (NCBI taxonomy): domain Eukaryota; kingdom Metazoa; phylum Chordata; class Amphibia; order Anura; family Bombinatoridae; genus Bombina; species Bombina bombina. Next base: position 376,051,052 of record NC_069500.1, read on the forward strand.
ACGATCAGGGTTATTGACATCTCCCTGCTGGTGGCCGATTTGCCGCGAGTCAGCAGGGGGAGGCGCTGCACCAGCAGATCTTGTGAGCTGCTGGTGCAATGCTGAATACGGAGAGCGTATTGCTCTCCGCATTCAGCGAGGTCTTGCGGACCTGATCCGCACTGTCGGATCAGGTCCGCATGACCTTTCATAAATAGGTCTCTATGTGTCTAATGTTTATTGGGCTTTATACATACACTCAAATACATGTTTGGATGACTATCTGTAATTTTTCTTTTTATATATTGACAATTTCCTGTACTGACCAACCCATTTTACTTTTATTTTTATTTTCATATATCCCTTTTTCTTCTATTGGATGTATCCTTTTTTATTGAAATATACTAAGACACTATTGTTTTTTATTTCTGGTATGATGTCTTATTGTTTACCTTATTTAGTATGTTTCCTTTTTTTATCATAAATTTTCCACCTAGGTCAGGATCATTTATTAGATTTATATTCTACATTTAATTATTATTTTTATTATTATTATTATTTATGATGTTTTACATGTCCTCTTATTTTTACGGCCCTATACATGAGCTAGCAGCTTATCTTTTCGTTGTTTGGCCTATGATTTTCATACCAATTAACTTTCAGTATTGGTGATTGGCTGCTCGTCCATTTATAGGTCTCTTAGTACCTAGAATTTCCAGCCTCTGATGAAGCGCATGTGCGCATGTGCGAAACGCGTCAGGTGTCCATTTGCATACTCACCTGCACCTTGGCAACTCTGCTGAAAAAATTCTACCCTTGATCAAGTTTTTGTCTCCGGGCTCACCATTTCTTTCCCTGCTTGGGATCCTTTATATATATATATATATATATATATATATATATATATATATATATATATATATATATATATATATATATATATATATACACACACAAATATACACATATATTTATATAATTATTTTTATATATATATATATATATTTAATAATAAAAAGTAAATTTTGTTCAGAATATAGAAATGTTAAATATATGTAATGTGCATCAGTGTTTGTAATTTAGGAGTAAAGAGGTTGGGTTAGCACAAATGAAAATTTGCTATCTTCAATGCATGTTATTAAAATATTAATGATAAAATATAAAAACAAAATAATAAAAAATTATTTTAAATTATTATACATTCTGTAAAATATATAGATATATTGGGGTAGATGTATTAAATGTCGAACGGACATAATTTGCTGTGGTGAATCATGTCCGCCCAACATCGCTAAATGCCGACAGCATACCCTGTTGGCATTTAACATTGCACAAACATTTCTTGTGAAATACTTGTGCAATGCCGCCCCCTGCACATTCGGGGCCGATCGGATCGGGATGATTGCAATCCACCATCTAAAAGGTGGCAGACAAGTTAAGGTTCAGCGGTCTTACGACCGCTGCTTCTTAACTTCGGTTTCGGTGAGCCAGAAACTTTGGGCGGAGATAGCAGCAGCTTGTTAAATCTAGCCCATTGTATGTATTATTTAGAATATTTTACAGTATGTATAATAATTTTAAATCATTTTTTTTTTTTTTTTAATATTTAATATGTAAATAACATGCATTGACAATATCAATTCTTCATGTGCGTTAACCCAACCACGTTATGCACGTTGCACATATTTTACATTCCTATGTTCTTCACATAGAAAAATAGAAAAGTACTTTTTATTATTAAATATATATTTCTTTGTATATCTGATACTGTTCATGTAAAATACATACCTATACATACATCTATTGGAATAGATATACAGGTATAGGTATATATAGAAATATAAACAAATACATATTTACAATAAAAAGTACATTATCCTGTAAGTGAAGAACATTGGAATGTGAAATATGTACAGTACATAAACAGTAAAACAGATAAATACTTAAATACATATGCACACACACACACACATATATATATATATATATATATATATATATATATATATATATACAGTATGTGAGTACATATTTAGACATGTTTATGTATGCAAGTATCTATATGTTAACGCCCTTTGCAGGCCTTTTTTTTTTTCTTACACCTTGGACCTCCTACCTTTGAGCCCTTATAACTTTTATTATGCAACTCTTTTAAAATAATTGTTATCAGACAGTGCTATTAATATAAGTATAACCCTATTTTTAAATCTGCCGCCCATGAATGTATCCACGATACCGCTGCTAACAACACACGTGTGGCATCTCTGACTCTGGCGGATGACGTCAGTGTAACTTGTATGCATGTTTTAGGACTCCTCCCTTTCTCAAGGAGTTCAATTCGAGAAGTATCCTGTGAGTATATGTGGACCTAAAAGGCTCTTAATTAGTTAGAAAACACCTATAGCAATAGTCACACGCCCACTCAACCAATTAAAAAATTAATTAAAACAATCTATAAAGCAAATAATGCTATTCGCTACATTTTTGAGAGAGATTTCTCTATTCTGACCACTCGGGGGAAAGTTTATCTAGTTTCTTATCCATGAAGCTTCTTTTTTAGAAATAAGTTTTTGTCTATTCCCCCACGTCTCAGGGGCAAGTCTCCATCAACAATTTGGAAGCGCAATTGACTTTTATTGTGCCCAGTGACAGTAAAATGATGTGCGACTGGGGCATCCTCATCCAGTTGCCCATTGCAGAATTATGTTGGTGTTTCTTGTCCTTGGCATATTGGGTAGCTTCACCAACATATGCCAGGCCACATGGCTATATAATACATTTTGAACTGCATGTTAGCCTACCCCTGATTGGTATGCGCTTACCAGAGTGAGGATGTGTCACAACATCATCCTGGTATTTTTTCATATATCCTGAAAAGGTGTTGAAATATATATTACTATATGCAAATCGAACACATATTTTCTGAATATAAAGATTGCAATATGGCCCTTGTAATATGACAAGCACTGCAACATTTATTTGTTTTGTTCTGTGGAATTGTTACAATACCCCTTTAAATGTTAGGTATAAAAATGTAGTGATTAGCATTATTTGCTTTATAGTTAGTTTTATTTTTATTTTTTTATTGGTTGAATGAGTGGGCATGTGACTGTCACTGTAGGTGTTTTCTAACTAATTAACCGCCTTCTAGGTCCATATATACTCACAGGATACTACTCGAATTGAACTCCTTTAAAAAGGGCAGAGTCCCAAAACACGCATAGGAGATACACTGACGTCATCAGCTGGAGCCAGAGTCAGAGATACCACGCGTGTGTTGTCAGCAGTGGTATTGTGGATACATTGATGGATGGTGGATTGGGAGCTCAAAGTGTCCATACCCCAGGGCCGCTGAAGATAATTGGTACATTCATCATCCATGTTCTTGTCTCCATGAGCATGAAGTTCACGATTTGAACTGCAAGTATATTGTGGTTACACATACACTGGGACAGTACTTGGAGCCACATTACTTGCAGAGTTGGACGTGTACAGAGTGTATAGCATGACTTATGCTATACTTGGTTTTGGCTTTTATTCATCAGGGGCGATTGGATACTGCTTGTATTTAGAAACACGCTTTCAGTGATTAACTTATTCTAATACCTATGTGGCTCTGACGGTTTCAGCTCAAGCATAAGTGATTAGCCAGATATATGCATATGAGTGCTTGCAACTGAATATGTTTAAACAAGTGGCTGCTTAAATGTTTGTGGCTTAGCATCTCAAGCTTCTGGTTTTTATGTATTTCATCATGGACTAACATGCCTGGCTTTTGCTACTAACTCCGGACAGCTGATGATAGAGGTCCCCCTTGGGACTCCTTAGGGGTATTTCCTTTCTTGTCTGTATAGATTTATGCAGATGGAGTGATTGTGTGAATGTTTGGGTCCCTGGACATTGTTTTGTCTAAGACATATGACACACTCTGTATGTGGATGAATACATATTTGGATTGTTGTACCTTGACTGATATTTCATGTTATTGTGCTGGGAAGTGTTATAATATTGTATATATGTAGCAGGGTTTGCCTTGTGGAGTCTTAAAATTCACTTCCAATTCACCAATTCTCAAAACTTGATAACCCTCTCAAATTTCAGGGTTAAGTTACAAGAAATGGTCACAAAAAAATTAAGGTATATCACAAAGTATTTTTACTAAGCATAATTAAAATTTAAAATTATAATATGAGTGTTTTATGTCACCTTAACTAAAAACTTTACTAATTATAGCTAGATAGGATCATATCTGACCATAGCAACATACGCAATTTAAAGCCTATATGAAATACTGTAGCCTTAAATGACCAATAAATACGGTAGAATTGCATCAAGTGCATTATAAAAATACATTGCACTAGTACTCTTTTTGTCTGATTTTTTTTATTTTTCATTTGCCAGACCCCTGTATCATGTAACAGTCATCAGCCAATCACAGGCTTATATACGTATACACTGTGATGTCCTGCACATGCTCAGTAGGAACTGATACCTCAGAATGTACATATAAAAAGACTGCACACAATTTAATAATGGAAGTAAATTAAAAAGTCTTTTAAAACTGCTTGCTCTATCTGAATCATGAAAAATTAATTTTCCTTCAAATTGATCATTAACCAGTCTCTCTGAGGCCATGATATTTTCAAAGGATTCTCCAGCTTGGAGAGAAATTACAATTCAGACTTCATTGGGGCTGAGCTCACTGAATATTCCAAAGAAACAGGGCGGAGCTCTCCAGCACTGAGAGATTTCTCTTATTTCTGTATCTTAAGGAGAGACAAGCCCAGTGCAATATAGCACTGCACGATTTGAGAGTCTTGTTACACTTACACTTTATGTTTTTTTATTTTATATCACTTTACATTTCAGATTGGGTACTTTTAGTATGATTGCATAAAAGCTTTACACTTTCTCATTTATATTTGAATACATTTAGATTTACCTCTAGGAGTGATTTTACAAATTCTGATCATGTTTACTTTAAGAAATTATGATCAAACTTTGTATGTTTCTGTATAGCTTTTACAAATTACATTACACCTTATATGTGCTGCATTGCGAATTAAAACTGAAATTTGTCAGAAAGTGGGAGGGGTAAGACAGTTCCCTAAGCTGAACAGTCGAGTTCCCAGGGTATGTCTGAAGCTCTCTCACCAGTCTTGTGAAATGATGTAAGCAGTTAACACAAGCTGGTTTTATCTTGCCATCTGTATGCAGATGAAGTATTCTCAAAATTAACAATACACTTATTTTAACTATAAGAAAAGTAATATATACTAAAATATAGACAAAAGCTAGTTAAATTGTAGTTAAAAGATTTAAGTTTAATTTGTAAGTCATGCACACTGAGCCTTTACACCAGCCCCATGTTTTCTCCAGTTACTTTCATTCTCCCATGTGAAATTTAGTATCCCAGAGAGGTTCATTGTTTTCTATGGAAGGCCTCTCTCATCTCTCTGGGACTTCCAGGTTTCTCTCCATTTCTTAGAAAATTCAGTGAGTTTAGCCCCTGTGAATTCTGCTTTAAAATCGCTCTCCAAACTTGAGAATGTTTGTTTGATTATCTGACCCATAAAAAGTAATAAAGCTCTCTTTTAAAACTGATGTTTTTTTTAGTTTCATTTAAAAGATCAAGTTTACTTGAAAATTGTTATTGTTTAAAAAGATAAATAATCCCTTTATTACCCTCTTTTTTGATAATCCCTTTATTACCGATTCCCCAGTTTTGCATAACTAGCACTGTTATATTAATACACTTTTTTTTTTTTTTAAGGTAATTTTTATTAGATTTTTCATATGAAATAAAGAAGTACAACATTAGTACGACCAAAGCGTACTATTTCAGTAAAATGACAAAAGGAATGGATATATAAGAAAACACAGTATATACATTAATGGATCAACTAAACATATGTAACCTCAATATCTAATATAAGGGTATTACATAATTGTTCACTTAAGTCAGAAGTAACTGAAGAAAGGGAGAAAGGGAAAAGGAAAAAGAAAAGAGAAAAAAGGGGAGGGTGGAGGGGAGGGGGGGGGGATCATCCATAAGAGAGGAGGGGGGGTGGAGGGGGGGGTCATCCATGAGAGAGGGGAAGGGGAGGGGGAAGGATAGGGTCTAAGGCCAAGGGAATAAACCTATGATGGACACCAAATAAAACTAGATCGGTGTGGGATGTTGTACCGACAATATTGAGTGAGGGTATAATAGTCTAAGTCTCAAAGCTAGGGAGCCAAGTCGTGTCAAACCTATCCTTCCATTCTGCCCAAATCTGTTCGAAAAAGTAAACTTTACCCTTGGAGTAATAGATAGGTTTTTCCATGGTGTAGATATAAGCCATGGTTTGGGTGATATCAGACCAGGATGGAGGGCTAGTTCTTTTCCAAGCTTTAGCTATATTGAGTTTGATAGCTGAAAATAAATAAATGCTTAAGGAAGCAAAGTGCCTAGGGAGTTTGCAGGTACCTATGTGGAGTAAGGCGACTTCTGGTGTATTGGGAAGGGAGATGCCCATAGCCAAAGAAGTTGAGAAACATTTATTCCAAGTGGGCCTCAATTTGGAGCAAGTCCACCAAATGTGTGTCATGTCTCCTACTCTACCGCAATCTCTCCAACAGATAGGAGATGCACCAGAGAAAATTGTAGCTAATCTAGCAGGCACAAAGTACCATTGTGTGAGCAGTTTGATATAGTTCTCATGCATAGTAACACAGTGGAGAGTTTTATTTGTGAGAAGTAATGTACGGTGCCACTCTTTGGTGGGGGCAATGAACTCGAGTTTCTGTTCCCATTTAGTGATATGTGTAGCTTTGTCTGTAGGGGATGTGCCCTCCATGATGGAATAATGGAAAGATAGTGGCTTACCTAGCCTCAATCCCTGTTGCCATCTGGCTTCCCAGATGGTTGGTGGTCTAGAGAGAGATGGTTTAAAGCCCCAGCTAGTCAGAAATCTGAGGACTCTTATATATTCGAAGCGCATATAGCGCGGGGGGGGTGCTGAACCGCCAATTTGGGCATAGGATACAAACGAATTGTGGGAAGATGAGGACCATAGGTCAGCTACTCTCGAGACACCTAGTCTCAGCCACGTTGAGGGGTGGGAGTCAGGGAGACCAGATAAGAGGCCAGTTAATGAAGTGATAGGGGATGGGTGGGGGGCCACCTGGGAACAATGTCTCAGGAGTTCCCAAGAGGCTAGGCATTCTCGGACCACCTGATTCTCTATGCCTAAGGTTCTTCGGCAATGTGGAGGGGTCCAGATCAGGTCCCTCAGGGTAAGGTCGAAGGGTAGGGAGGCCTGTTCAATTGACCTCCATTTGCTATCGGAATCTTTTACACCCCATTGGGTAATGTGTGTGAGCATGGCGGCCTCATAGTATCTGAGTATGGACGGGGAAGCCACTCCCCCATGCATTCTGGGGTATTGCAGCAGTCTGTGGGCTACCCGTGGAGGCTTATTTTGCCATATATATTTGGTACAGGCGCCCTGAAACTGAGTGAGTAGGGCTCTAGGTACTCTAATAGGTAGGCAACGCATGATATATGTTAATTTTGGAAGAAAGCTCATTTTAAGGGCTGTTATCCGACCTAGCCAAGATATGGAACGGAAATTCCATTGACTGGACAGAGTGTGCAATTCGGTTAAAAGGGGCTTATAATTATTTAAGATGAGGTTGGGGATGGAGTTAGATAGTTTAACTCCTAAGTGGGAGACATACGTATTGTTGATAACAAAGTTGTATTTGTCTCGTAGTGAATTAGTGACAGATTCTGGGAAACCCTGTGTGTAGAGTTCGGTTTTGGATTGATTTAGCCTATAAAAGGACAGGCTACTGAATGCATCTAGTGTAGATAGGAGTTTAGGAATCTCACTGAGGGGGTTTGCGGAGAGTATGGTGGTGTCATCTGCGAACAGAGCCACTTTGTGGACCGTTCCATGTAAAATAACACCAGTTATCTCTTTGTCAGCTCTAATGGCAGCAGCGAGCGGTTCAATGGCCAGCGCAAACAGGATGGGTGATAGGGGGCAACCCTGTCGGGTGCCATTTGAGATAGGGAAAGGGGAGGAATGAAATCCTAGGCCCTTAACTGAGGCCGTAGGGGCCGAGTACAAAGCTTGTATTGCTTGGATGATGGAGGTCGGGAAGCGAAAGATCTTTAGAACTTCCCACAGGAAGTCCCATCTGACCCGGTCAAATGCTTTCTCAGCATCGAGAGAGAGCACTGCAATTGGTTTGTTAAGTCTTTTGGCTTCTAGAAGAATATTAAGGAGCCTTCTCGTGTTGTCGGGACCTTCTCTTCCAGGGATGAAGCCAACCTGGTCAGGGTTAATAAGTGAGGGGAGGAGTCTTGCGAGTCTATTCGCAAAAATTTTTGCATATATTTTAACATCGGTATTAATCAAAGATATGGGCCTATAGCTAGTGCAGAGTGTTGGGTCTTTGTTGGGCTTGAGAATTGTGGTGATGGAGGCCTCTAGGAACTCTTTTTTGAATTGTCCTTCGTCTCTAGCCAGGTTATAGAATCTGGTCAGGACGGGGATAATTTCCCGGAGGTATGTTTTATAGAATATTGCGGTAAAACCGTCTGGTCCAGGGGCCTTAAGGGACTTCAGATTTTTAATAACAAATTTAATCTCTTGGGGCGTGACCGGGCCATCTAAGCTATCAGCGGAAGCTTCATCTAGTGTAGGTAATCTTAAGGAGCGCAGGAAAGGGCCTATAGCCTCTGATGGGGCTGGGTGGAATGAGGTATCATTTTGGATGTTATATAGTGTTGAGTAATACTTGTTGAACTGTTGACCTATCTGTGATGGGAGTTTGTAGGATTGAGCGTCTTGTTTATTCTCGTGAATGCGAGAGTTACTAGTGCGGTGTCTTAATTTATTCGCTAAGATTGTGTTAGCTTTATTACCTTTAGTGTAGAATAGCTGTTTCAGTTTGAGCAAATTATTTTGGGGTTTGGTATATTCTAGCTTGCATATATGTCTCCTCACATTTCTGATCTCCTCCATAATTTGTATGTTATCTGCTTTATGACTTTGGGATTCAAGATCCCTAAGTTTACGATGGGCTTGAGACAAGGAAAGGCCTGCCTGTTTCCTCAAATGGGCTTGTTTTTGAATAAAGAAACCTCTAGTGGTGGCCTTAAAGGCTCCACACAGAGTATCTTCTCGGATTCCAGGCGTGTCATTAATTCGCAAGGTGAAGTTTATCTCTTTCCTAAGCTCCTCTCTAAGGGGGATGTCGGAAAGAAGGGTGTGGGGTAGCCTCCAGTTAGATCTGGACCTAATGGTGTTCTGCGACTCTATGTCCATTAAAACCATGTCATGGTCTGACCATGGGCACGCACAAATCTTTGTGCGAAGAATAATGTCTAAGGAGTCTGGGTGACAAAACATGTAATCTAATCTAGAGTGTGTGGAGTGGGGTATAGAATAGTGAGTATAGTCTCTGTCCAGAGGATGTAGAGATCTCCAAACATCAAAAAAATTAAATTGTGACATGAGCTCTCGGAATCTATGACTAACGGTCTCTGGGCAAGAGGGACTTTTTTTAGGTAGTTTTGTTTGTCTGTCAAGGCCGCCATCCCACACCATGTTCAGGTCACCCGCCACTATCACCCTGCCCTGTCTCACTAGGTCCACTTTACGTAAGATTTTCTTCAGATATCTGGGCTGGAGGGTGTTAGGTAAATATACAGATACTAAGGTGTAAGTGACATGGTCAAGGTTGCATATCAGGATAAGGTATCTTGCTTGTGGATCTCTGAACTCATAGAGCGGTTCAAAGGCCACTCTTTTGTTAATGAGGATAGCAACGCCTCTGGCTTTCTTAGAGTAAGAGGAAGTTTTTACTACAGGATAATCTCGAAATGACGGGCCGGGGGAGACATCTCCTAAAAGGTGCGTTTCCTGAAGAAAGGCTACATCAGCCTTATGGAATTTTAGTGTTCTAGCAAGCAAACTGCGTTTACCAAAAGTGTTTAGACCCCTAACATTCAGTGTCAGAAACCTGAGGGGCGTCATTTGTGCACTTTAAACTCTTAAAGATAGTGTAGATGGGGGGATCGGTAGGGGAGATAAGGAGTATGAAAGGGAAGGTAAAAGAAGGGGGGGCTGGTGGAAGTAGTCCACCTAAGTGGGACCCAAGCGTGGGTTCCAAAGTCTGGGGGGGGAGCTAAACCAAATCAACAGAATGGGCTAATAAACATATAGCCCCGCTCTCTAAAAGAATACAGGGAGGCTAGTTATCTGCTCGGACCGCCACAACATGCATGGAAGTTTTCCATGTGGACGCTGGCCAAATTCAAATCTGGCGGTCCAACCAGAGGCCAGCCAACCTGCATTGTTCTGAACAGGTTAACACAAACATTTGTATATAGATAATAAGTGTTAGCAAAAACTAATTAACATATGAGCATGAGTCCAGTGGGATATCAGGTAGTTGAGGCTTGAGGCCTCGGGATGTGGTCAGGTGGGTTAGGTCTTTGGCGTTTGGGTCTCTGCTCTTTAACAGACCAAATTGGGGCTGAGACACGAAGCTTGGATTGGATAGCTGTCTGAGGTTCAGCCGCAGGTTGTAGACCCCAGTTAGCTAGGAGTGTACTGCCCAACGAAGGAGAGGAGATAACATGAGACTGATTGTCCTTTGTCACTATTAATTTAGTGGGGAATCCCCATCTATATTTGATGTTGGCCTTCCTGAGTTGTGTAGTGATAGGAGCATACAATTTGCGCTGTTGTAGTGTATGCGATGAGAGATCAGGGAGGAATTGAATATCTTTGAAGTCATTGGGTAGGCTGGGTTTGCTATAAGATGCCTGCATCAAGCGGTCTTTGAATTTGAAGTTATGGAAGCAGACCACCACATCTCGTGGTCTGTCAGAAGACATTGATCTCGGCCTCAGGGCCCTGTGTGCTCGCTCCATGTTGTGACTATCACCCTCTAGGGGGCCAAGCAAAGCAGTGAAGAGGTTTATGAGAAACTCCTGTAGGTTCCCCGGCAGGACTGACTCAGGTATACCTCTAAATCGTATATTATTTCTTCTGGCCCTATCTTCTACATCTGCCAGCTTTAGTTCGAGTTGGGAGATCTGCTCTGCTAGGTTTTCAGCGTACGCAAGAATGTTGGAATTGTCTGTGGCTAGGTCATCATGTTGTCTCTCTAGGGTGTCAATCCTGTCACCCATCTCCCCGATGTCCTTCCTGAGTTCCGCTGAGCTCCTCTGAATCTCAGCTGTGATGGATTTGGTTTGGGCTGCTAGCATCTTTTGTAGTGTGCTCTCTGTAATGTAGTGATTTAAGTGGGCTCCAGAGTGGGAGCTTGATTGGGAGTCCTCGTCTTGCGACTCTGGGTCGCTCACTTCCTTCCGCAGAGGGAGAGAGTCTTTATGAGGTTGAGAGAAATGGTCGAGCACCGTTTTCTTGAGTGCAGCGGGAGTTCTAGGATTTCTTTTAGATGCGTGAGGCATGGTTAGTGCTTTTTTGGGGGCAGTTGTTGATTGGAATGATAGTTCACCTTGACCACTCTGGGATCTGAGAAAGAAGTTGCTAACACATAGGAACTAGCTAGGAAGAGTTACAATAACCAAGGTTTAGTGTTTCAATACAGTAATACATAAGTGAAATAGAGAGCGGGGCCAGGTACAACCCATAGGAGTTATTAACACTTAATACATGATAGTTGCTGTCTAAACCAGCTGTTCAGAATAAGTTAGTTCAGTAGCCCCCTAAAGGGGATGAAGAGGGGGGGAGGGGGAAGGCCCCAGGATCCCCCCACGCACCTCAGGGAGTGGGATTCGACCAAAAGGAAGGGAAAAGGATGTGGGACGTGACCAATCCAGACAAGCTGGATCGGAGCGGGGGAGGTGCGAAAGGGGAGCCAGAAGAACTAGACCCAATCCCCTGCCCCCCCCCTGTATCAGTGTATCTAAGTCAGTGGATATAAATCTAATCAGCTAATAACAGTACAGTGGCAACACAACGTTTTATGCAGAGACAAATAAAATCAAATAGTAAAATTCCTAACCTGTAAATTGTGGATAGTAGGTTTACTGCTGTAGGTAGGACCTATAGAAAAAGTAGTGGTTAGACAGACATTTAAATAAAATAACACTCCACTTTGGGCTGAAAGCCCAAAGGCACACAGGCTGGCGCAGCAGCAATAGTTTTGCACAACAGTGGGACAGGTTGTTACAGCAGGATGAATACTGATGTCTCACTAAGGATATGCTGTTTAAATGTATCTGCTGAGAGGGGGTACCACCTCAGGGGGCAGTAGGATAGTTACAAGTGGTAGTGGTTGTCTGCAATGTGTCTCCGTTGGGAGGCATGTAGGCAAGACAGAACAAGAAGCCCCACACTGCTCAAACCAAAAGGCAAAGATCTCCGTCTCACTGGTGTTATCAAATAAGGTGAGGTACTTATGTCTTGAAAAGGCCTGCGCAGGGTATCTTGCTAGTGGGTATAAAGAGGCCACTCAAAGTTCTTTCATATAGCGTTTGATAAGTGGCTGGTGAGTTTAGTGACCCAGTCCCAGGTTCCGTTTCCCCAAGGTGGTGTGAGGTATAGTTCCCTTATAGTGGTTAGGGAACTACAAATGGGATGTAGATCAGAATGTCACCTGTGTATGTAGGTAGTTACAGGGGCCTGCTGTTATGATAGCCACGATGTGAAGAAGAGGCCCTGGTTTCTGGGAGCTTAGGGCTGATATCAATATGTGCAGCTAATGGGGCAGTGAGGTTTCCAACAGGGAGGGAGGTGCTGTGTGTGTCCGGGACTCTTACCAATTCTGTCCAGGCTTCCCGATTCTCCTGTCAAGGCCCTCAGTAGGTTCAAGAGGAAGGCCCCAAGATGGCGGAAGTTCGCGCCCAAAAACAAAGGTATGGCGCACTTCAAATTATGGGTCTCCGCCTGATCTTCTCAGAGGGTCCGGATGAAATTAGGCCACCGATTCAGGTAAACTGTTGGTCGTGAGGGGGTCCGGTCCCAAGCGTAGGCTCTTACTGTAGGCGATCACCCGGTATCCTCTGTCTGAGCACGTAGATGGTCACTGCTCGATCCGGAGCGGAGCCCCGACCCTCCGGATCACAGGAGACAGGGAACAGTGACAGCCTCTTCGGTGTAAATGGCAAGTGGCTTTCGGCCAGGACTCAGCCGCTCCAGCAGGTAGATGGTCTCCGGTGACTGGCCTTCAGGGCCGCAGGCAGACTGCTAGAACCGGTGCCACATCCGCGGCCGTAATTAGGTATGAGGCAGGTTGATGGGCCGTCTTGCTGTGATATGGATCTGGGCCCAAAAGGTAGCGCAGGAACTCTCTCAATGTGCCCCGGAGTGGAGCCCCAACCCTCCAGGGCCTTAGAGTTAGGGCTGCAGATCCGCTGTAAGGACTTTTGCTGTCAAACGGCTAGCTATGTTCCGTAGTATGGTGATGAAAGGCAGCAATTTCACACACTCATTGAATGTTTCTCTCAATTAAGTCTTAGAATACTTCAGTTTGTCATAGGCAACAGTTTTTCTCTGTTTTCTAGAGGATTTTAGTTGTTAAAAGGTCTTATATTTCTCAAAATCGGAGAGAGCTCTCTGAATGTGCTGCCACTCTGCTCTGCGGTTAGCTCCGCCCCCCATTAATACACTTTTTACCTCTGTAATTACCTTGTATCTTAGTCCTTGCACACTGCCTCATAATCTCAATTCTTGAGACAGACTTACATTTTAACCAATCAGCGCTAACTCATAAATAACTCCACAGGAGTGAGCACAGTTTTATTTATATGGCACACAAGAACTAGTGCTGTATAGCTGTGAAAAACTGTCAAAATGCACTAAGATAAGAGTTGGCCTTGAACTGCTTAGAAATCAGCTTTATCAGGTTTAGCTTTCAACAAAGAATACCAAGAGAACAAAAATGCAGGGAACGCCCCTTGGAGAAGTATAGTAAAATCTGCCTTTTGAAAATTTCACTATGGATCTTGCAGTGTTGGAGGATCATTTTATAATATCTCCCCTGAGCAGCAAGCTTTTGAATATCAGGTCCTGCGTGAGAAAAGTAATTACTGAGCTCTCCTGCCACATGATAATCTTATCTCATTTATCAAGTAAACTCTTAAAGGGAGAGTCAAGTCCAAAAAAACTTTCATGTTTCAAATAGGGCATGTAATTTTTAATTTATTTATTAATGTTTTATATCAACAATGTAACATAATCAACAATAATATATAACAAGGAAAAACAAAAAGAGAAAAAACAAACAAACCCAAAAAAGGTAATAAAACAATACAATGTTAGCGTCTGATGAACCCAAGGTAGATAAATAAAACATAAAGAAGATACATCGACACTGCACCTTTTATCGGTTAAGTAATACATCTGGACATTCTTTTCTTGAATTTCTTGAAACATTGTTGGAATTTTTTTATATTTATAATTTAATAACCAAAGAAAAAACCCGACAACCTGCCTAACAGAAAAATGTAAAAGTCAGGTTATTGTCTCTCGTTTTTAGAGGGATACTTGAAACTATAGTACCAATAGCCTAAGAGATGACTGCAAAAATGCATCGTAGTTCCTCACCCTTGAGCGGCCCTCTCAAAAACAACCTCTTCTAAAGGATAAACTGGGAGCAAAAAGAAAAAGAAAGGAAAAAACACCCCTCCAATATTTCCCCTCTGTTCTACCAGATACCCAACAGAACTAGTTCAGTGTTTCTAAAAGGGAATATCAGATGATCAATTTTTTTAAGTGGAAATATTTTAATAAACATAGACCATTTTTTAAAGAAGGAAGCTATTTTTTGATCCAAATTCAAGTCTGTAGCTAATTGTTTGATTAGATATTGGCCTAGATTACGAGTTTTGCGTTAAAGGCTATGCGGTGCTAACGAGAAGTTTTGTCTCACAGCTCACTTACATGCAGTGCTGGTATTACAAGTTTTCTGAAACCCGGCGTTAAAAGACAAGAAGTGAGCGTTGAGCAAAATTTTGCTCATTACCGCACTCCAATACCAGCGCTGCTTAAGTCAGCAGTGAGCTGGTCGTACGTGCTCGTGTACGATTTCCCCATAGGAACTAACATGAACCCCCGAGTCTAAACACCCCTAATCTTACACTTACTAACCACTAATCTGCTGCCCCCGATATCGCCGACACCTGCATTATTCTTACTAACCCTTAATCTGCCGCTCCGGACACTACCGCCACCTACATTATATGTATTAACCCCTAATCTTCTGCCCCCAACATCGCCGACACCTACATACTATTTATTAACCCCTAATCTGCCACCCCAATATTGCTGCAACCTACCTACACTTATTAACCCCTAATCTGCTGCCCCCAACGTCGCCGTCACTAAAATAAACATATTAACCCCTAAACTGCCGCACTCCCACCTCGCAGACATTAGTTAAAAATTATTAACCCCTAATCTGCCGTCCCTAACATCAACGCCACCTACCTACATTTATAAACCCCTAATCTGCCGCCCCGAACGTCGCCGCCACTATACTAAAGTTATTAACCCCTAAATCTAAGTCTATCCCTAACCCTAACACCCCCTAACTTAAATATAATTTAAATAAATTTAAAGAAAATTACTATCATTAACTACATTATTCCTATTTAAAACTAAATACTTACCTATAAAATAAACCCTAAACTAGCTACAATATAACTAATAGTTACATTGTATCTATCTTAGGGTTTATTTTTATTTTACAAGCAAGTTTGTATTTATTTTAACTAGGTAGAATAGTTATTAAATAGTTTTTAACTATTTAATAACTACCTAGCTAAAATAAATACAAAAGTACCTGTAAAATAAAACCTAACCTAAGTTACACTAACACCTAACACTACACTATAATTAAATAAATTAACTAAATTAAATACAATTACCTAAATTAAATTAGCTAAAGTACAAAAAACAGACAAACACTAAATTACAAAAAATAATAAACAAATTACAGATATAAAACTAATTACACCTAATCTAATAGCCCTATCAAAATAAAAAAGCCCCCCAAAATAAAAAAAACTAAACTACCAATAGCCCTTAAAAGGGCCTTTTGTGGGGCATTCCCCCAAAGTAATCAGCTCTTTTACCTGTAAAAAAAATACAAACAACCCCCCCAACAGTAAAACCAACCACCCACACAACCAACCCCCCAAATAAAATACTCTCTAAAAAAACCTAAGCTTTCCATTGCCCTGAAAAGGGCATTTGGATGGGCATTGCCCAGGCCCAAACCCTAACCTAAAAATAAAACCCACCCAATACACCCTTAAAAAAACCTAACACTAACCCCCTGAAGATCGACTTACCGGGAGAAGTCTTCATCCAAGCCGGGCCGAAGTCCTCAACGAAGCCGGGAGAAGTCTTCATCCAAGCCGGGCGAAGTGGTCCTCCAGATGGGCAGAAGTCTTCATTCAGACGGCATCTTCTATCTTCATCCATCCGGCGCGGAGCGGGTCCATCTTCAAGACATCGAACGCGGAGCATCCTCTTCCTCCGACGACTAAAGATGAATGAAGGTACCTTTAAGTGATGTCATCCAAGATGGTGTCCCTTAGATTCCAATTAGCTGATAGAATTCTATCAGCCAATCGAAATTAAGGTAGAAAAAATCCTATTGGCTGATGCAATCAGCCAATAGGATTGAGCTTGCATTCTGTTGGCTGATTGGAACAGCCAATAGAATGTGAGCTCAATCCTATTGGCTGATTGGATCAGCCAATAGGATTGAACTTCAATCCTATTGGCTGATTGCATCAGCCAATAGGATTTTGTCTACCTTAATTCCGATTGTCTGATAGAATTCTATCAGCCAATCAGAATCTAAGTGACACCATCTCTGACATCACTTAAGGGCTTTTGATAGTTTAGTTTAGGCTAGGGTTTTTTTTTATTTTGGGGTAGCTTTTTTATTTTGATAGGGCTATTAGTTTAGGTGTAATTAGTTTAAATATCTGTAATTTGTTTATTATTTTCTGTAATTTAGTGGGTTTTTTTGTACTTTAGCTAATTTAATTTAATTTAATTTAGGTAATTGTATTTAATTTAGTTAATTTATTTAATTATAGTGTAGTGTTAGTTGTTATTGTAACTTAGGTTAGGTTTTATTTTACAGGTACTTTTGTATTTATTTTAGCTAGGTAGTTATTAAATAGTTAATAACTATTTAATAACTATTGTACCTAGTTAAAATAAATACAAACTTGCCTGTAAAATAAAAATAAACTCTAAGCTAGATACAATGTAACTATTAGTTAGCTTAGGGTTTATTTATAGGTAAGTATTTAGTTTTAAATAGGAATAATGTAGTTAATTATAGTTATTTTATTTAGAATAGTGGCAGATTAGGGGTTAATAAATGTAGGTAGGTGGCGGTGATGTTAGGGATGGCAGATTAGGGGTTAATAATATTTAACTAATGTTTGCGAGGCGGGAGTGCAACAGTTTAGGAGTTAATATATTTATTATAGTGGCAGCGATGTTGGGGGCGGCAGATTAGGGGTTAATAAGTGTAGGTAAGTTGCGGCAACATTGGGGGCGGCAGATTAGGGTTTAATAAATATAATGTAGGTGTCGGCGATGTTGGGGGCAGCAGATTAGGGGTTTATAAATATACTGTAGGTGGCGGCGGTGTCCGGAGCGGCAGATTAGAGGTTAAAAATTATATTATAGTGTTTGCGATGCGGGAGGGCCTCGGTTTAGGGGTTAATAGGTAGTTTATGGGTGTTAGTGTACTTTTTAGCACTTTAGTTATGAGTTTTATGTTACGGCGTTGTACCAAAAAACTCTTAACTACTGACTTTTAAATGTGTTAGGACTCTTGGAGGTAGAGGGTGTACCACTCACTTTTTGGCCTCCCAGGACAGACTCGTAATATCAGCGCTATGAAAGTCCCATAGAAAAAAGACTTTACAAAGTTTACGTAAGTCGTTTTGTGACCCTACACCTTCAAGACTCATAATACCAGCGGGCGTAAAAAAGCAGCGTTAGGACCTGTTAATGCTGCTTTTTTACCCTAACGCACAACACGTAATGTAGCCGAATGTTTTTTAAGGTAGTTTTTGACTTCCATAACCGTTGGTGGGAATTTGCTCTTAAATTTTTTGAAAATTAGATTTCTGGCAGCAAGGATAGTCGAATTTACTGTCTTAGTTTCGTTTGAGGGTAAGCTCTTGCCTACCAGAAAGATTATGTCTTTCAGAGTAAGTTTGAGGGGAGTTAATTTGAACACCTTCAATAGACAAAAGTCTATTTTTCTCCAGAACCGCTGTATCTTGGGACAGGCCCAGGTCATGTGTGTTAAATCTGCAGCTGGTAGGCTGCACTTTTGACACTTGTTCAAGTTATTGTTATGCCATCTGTAACCTCTATCTGGAGTATAATAAGTTTGATATATTAATTTTATGTGGGACTCTCTCCAGGTCTCAGCTATTGTGGCATGAAAAAATAAAAGATAGGGAACGTGATACATGTAGATTCTGATCAATATTGTCGGAGATAAGATTTGTCCATTTTAGAGCTATATTTTCTAGATTAGAGCCTCCCTTATGTGAGACCAGATATAAGTACCATGTAGAGATAGAAAAATGGCCTGCTTTGACCAGAACTGACCAATTATCAAGTTTACCCCATGTCCATTTCCAAGAAAATTTATTAACAAGCTGCAAGACATAGTGTCTGGCTTGTAAATATGCAAAGAAGTAATGGTTCTCTAGGTCAAATTCTTGTTTCAGCTCTTCAAAAGATTTAATATTTTCTGCCGCTAAGTTGATAAGCTGTGAAACAAGGTGGAGACCTTTCCTATGCCATTTCTGTAGTAACTGGGACTGTGTACCTTCTTGGTACTCTGGGTTACAGAGGAAGGTTTGGAATCTAGGAGCTTTAATGTTTGACTCAACTCGTGCTCCAATCTTACTCCATGCCTGGATTATCGTGAACATTGTTTTATATGATTTCACCTGTTTAGGAATTGAGTTGAAGGGAACGTGGATCAGAGAGATAGGAAAAAATGGTTAGATTATATTGAGTTCTAAACCATTGTCTGTAAAATGATCAGACTCCGTAATCCATTCAACTGCAATACGACCAAGAAAGACTAGATTATAAAGATATAAATCAGGAAGGGCAAGGCCAGCAAATTGTTTGGGGAGAGACAGTTTATGAAGGGCTATTCTGTTTTTTTTTTTACTGCCAGATAAAACGACGAATAGCAATATTAAATTTCTTAATATCATGAGAGTTCAAAAAAATAGGGAGATTCTGTAGAATGTAAAGAATTTTGGGCAGAAGCACCATTTTAATAAGAGCATTGAGACCTGATATTGAAAGGGGGAGATTTTGTCAGTTCCTCATATAAGTGGTGATCTGTAGAAGAATTGGAGGAATGTTCAAGGCATACCAATCTTGGGGGTCAGTCGAAACGTTAACCCTGAGATATCTGAATGAGTTGGAGACTATTTTGAAAGGATTATCTACCAGAGATTATTTTGTTTTTCTTAGCCACAGTATTTTGGATTTCAGTTTATTAACTTTATAACCTGAAAATTGACCGAATAATTAAATTACAGGGAGTGCAGAATTATTAGGCAAATGAGTATTTTTACCACATCATCCTCTTTATGCATGTTGTCTTACTCCAAGCTGTATAGGCTCGAAAGCCTACTACCAATTAAGCATATTAGGTGATGTGCATCTCTGTAATGAGAAGGGGTGTGGTCTAATGACATCAACACCCTATATCAGGTGTGCATAATTATTAGGCAACTTCCTTTCCTTTGGCAAAATGGGTCAAAAGAAGGACTTGACAGGCTCAGAAAAGTAAAAAATAGTGAGATATCTTGCAGAGTGATGCAGCACTCTTAAAATTGCAAAACTTCTGAAGCGTGATCATCGAACAATCAATCGTTTCATTCAAAATAGTCAACAGGGTCGCAAGAAGCGTGTGGAAAAACCAAGGCGCAAAATAACTGCCCATGAACTGAGAAAAGTCAAGCGTGCAGCTGCCAAGATGCCACTTGCCACCAGTTTGGCCATATTTCAGAGCTGCAACATCACTGGAGTGCCCAAAAGCACAAGGTGTGCAATACTCAGAGACATGGCCAAGGTAAGAAAGGCTGAAAGATGACCACCACTGAACAAGACACACAAGCTGAAACGTCAAGACTGGGCCAAGAAATATCTCAAGACTGATTTTTCTAAGGTTATATGGACTGATGAAATGAGAGTGAGTCTTGATGGGCCAGATGGATGGGCCCGTGGCTGGATTGGTAAAGGGCAGAGAGCTCCAGTCCGACTCAGACGCCAGCAAGGTGGAGGTGGAGTACTGGTTTGGGCTGGTATCATCAAAGATGAGCTTGTGGGGCCTTTTCGAGTTGAGGATGGAGTCAAGCTCAACTCCCAGTCCTACTGCCAGTTTCTGGAAGACACCTTCTTCAAGCAGTGGTACAGGAAGAAGTCTGCATCCTTCAAGAAAAACATGATTTTCATGCAGGACAATGCTCCATCACACGCGTCCAAGTACTCCACAGCGTGGCTGGCAAGAAAGGGTATAAAAGAAGAAAATCTAATGACATGGCCTCCTTGTTCACCTGATCTGAACCCCATTGAGAACCTGTGGTCCATCATCAAATGTGAGATTTACAAGGAGGGAAAACAGTACACCTCTCTGAACAGTGTCTGGGAGGCTGTGGTTGCTGCTGCACGCAATGTTGATGGTGAACAGATCAAAACACTGACAGAATCCATGGATGGCAGGCTTTTGAGTGTCCTTGCAAAGAAAGGTGGCTATATTGGTCACTGATTTGTTTTTGTTTTGTTTTTGAATGTCAGAAATGCATATTTGTGAATGTTGAGATGTTATATTGGTTTCAGTGGTAAAAATAAATAATTGAAATGGGTATATATTTGTTTTTTGTTAAGTTGCCTAATAATTATGCACAGTAATAGTCACCTGCACACACAGATATCCCCCTAAAATAGCTATAACTAAAAACAAACTAAAAACTACTTCCAAAACTATTCAGCTTTGATATTAATGAGTTTTTTTGGGTTCATTCAGAACATGGTTGTTGTTCAATAATAAAATTAATCCTCAAAAATACAACTTGCCTAATAATTCTGCACTCCCTGTATGTTTCCCACAAGGAATGAAGCTGTGGACTCTCCACATATTAAGAAGGAAAACATAACTTATGCTTACCAGATCATTTCCTTTCCTTCTGTATGAGGAGAGTCCACGACCCCCTCCCGTATTCTCAGAAGGGCGGACCTAAATTTTGTGTTGTTCTTTTGGCACCATTTATATCCTGATATTTCTCCTACTGTTCCTTGTTTCCTTGGCAAAATGACTGGGATATGTGGGAAGTAGGGGAAGTATTTAAGCCTTTGGCTGGGGTGTCTTTACCTCCTCCTAGTGGCCAGGTTCTGTATTTCCCACAAGTAAGGAATGAATCCGTGGACTCTCCTCATACAGAAGGAAATTATCTGGTAAGCATAATTTATGTTTTTATAAACAAAAATTTAACTAGCAATTTCCCATATAGCTTAGGCAGCTACTATAACAATCATTGGGAGCACATTGAGGGGAGACCAATTTTAAAGTACAATGTCCCTTTAATCAGGTATTAATGGATTGGTTGGGAAGCCAATACCAAGTTTCCTCGTGGCACTACTGCACTGGGCTGATCATAGCATGATAAAAATCGTGTCCTCCATTGCTATACTGCCGTTGTTCACCGATACTGCTGGGCTAGTCAGAGGGAGATCTTTCTGGTCTTCCCACCGACCCACTTATTGATAAATGGCAACCGCAGTTTCTAGAGAATCTTTTTCTCTGGGCAAAACTGCAAAATTTGCCCCCTAATACTAAACTGCATTCTGGATTCCATATTTGTGTGTGTTTCTTGCTGATCCTCTCTTTCCCTTATGCATGCCCTAGTGGGTGACTTTAAATTTTATTGGGCACTGTGAGTGATTGTGGTAATATGGAGCAATCAGCCTGTTACCCAGAACATTTTTGCACCAGAGGTCCTTACTGATTCTTATTAATGTCTTATTTGCAAATTGCACATAGTGTGTCCTCCAGCACAACTCTGCAGTACTTGTTTGGCTTCTGTTCTCCAGTCTTACTCTGTAACTCTTTGTTTTTGAATGTCAGAAATGCATATTTGTGAATGTTGAGATGTTATATTGGTTTAACTGGTAAAAATAAATAATTGAAATGGGTATATATTTGTTTTTTGTTAAGTTGCCTAATAATTATGCACAGTAATAGTCACCTGCACACACAGATATCCCCCTAAAATAGCTATAACTAAAAACAAACTAAAAACTACTTCCAAAACTATTCAGCTTTGATATTAATGAGTTTTTTGGGTTCATTGAGAACATGGTTGTTGTTCAATAATAAAATTAATCTTCAAAAATACAACTTGCCTAATAATTCTGCACTCCCTGTATGTTCATGAGCTTTGGGATGTTTGAAGAGGTGTTAGACATATAAATCAGAAGGTCATCCGCATATAGAGCCAGCTTCACCACTTTTTTCCTAATTTTTATACCTTCAATCTGTTGCCTGATTTTAATGTCGAAATATTCAATTGCCAGATCAAATAATAACGGCGAAAGCGGGCATCCTTGCCGAGTCCCTTTTTCCAATCTGATCGTATTCGATTCTATCCCATTAATGAATATACTAGTGAAAGACTGGGTGCATAAACCTTTGATTAGATTAGGGAAGTTACTACTGAACCCAAATCGGTATAATGTGTCCAGCAAGTGGTCATGATGCACGCAGTCAAACGCTTTTTCGGCGTCAATAGCTAAGACTGCTGCATCAGGGTAATCTTTCAACAAGTGGCTGTCAGCATTTTTAAAATAGTCAATGAGTAGGAGTAATTGTCTAATTTTAGCAGTCAAACTGCGATTAAGAAGAAACCCAGCCTTATCTCTCTGAATAATCTTGGTTAGCCGCTCTTGAAGTCTTTTAGCCAGAATAGAGGTAAATAGATTGTAATCGGTATTTAGTAGGGCAATAGGCCTATATGATTCTCATTTACATGGATCTTTTCCCGGCTTAAGTTTGAGAATTGTCTGAGATGCTATGAAGTTAACAGAGATTTGAGAATTTTCAATGTAATAGGAGTTGAAAAGTTTAGTTAAATGAGGGACAAGTGTTGGGGACAGATTTTTATAGAATTCATTTGGCAGCGCATCCGGGCCTGGGCCTTTATCCGACTTTAGTCACTGAATAGCTTGATTAACTTCTAGCTCTGAGATCGGGGAGTTCAATTTAAGATTAAATTCAAAACTACTACTTGGAAGAACCATGTCTTCCCAGAATTTTAAACATGCTGCCGTTCCCGAGGAAGAGGAAGAATAGATTGTTTTGTAATACTGATAGAAAGATTCTGAAATTTCTTTTGGTGAAGTAAGAAGTCTCTCTTTATCCTGAATGGATTCAATTAACGAGGATTGTTTGCAGTTTTTTACTAACTTGGATAATAATTAGCCCAATTTATTACCATATTTATATAATCTAGCTTGATATTTTAATTCTGTGTGAATATATGAGAGGTTAAAAAAGTATCGCATTCTCTCTTTGCCCTAATGGATCTTCTCCAATTATCATCTGAAGAAGCGCTTAAATATCTACTATAAGCGTTTGTTACAGCGGCTACCACCTCTTTCTCTTTTAGTCTGGACTCTCGCTTAACTCTGGCCATATAAGCAATGATTTCACTCCTTAATACTGCCTTCGCTGTCTCCCATAGAGTCGAGAAGTTGGAAACTGATCCAATGTTAAATTGAAAATATATTCGTCCAATTTCATTTTTAGTCAGTTTTTAAATTTAAGATTTTTGTTGAGATATTTTGGGTAAAAAAATGCTGAGCTCGTGCGCAAACATTATCACCTGGAATGTCGAGCATAATAGGAGCATGATCCGATATACAGATTTCAGAAATTGAGGCTCTAGCACCAATTTTAGAGAGACTATCACTAGTCAATATGAGATTGATCCTTGATAGTGATTTAAAAGCTTTGGAGTAACAGGTGTAATTCCTAGTATCTGGATTCTGAGCTCTCCAAATATATCTAACTGCTAGATTATAAAAGATTGAGTTTCCAGGTTATCTTTTCTTGTTTTCTTTTGAAGTGTGCCTCGCCTAAGCCTATCCAAGGGATATTGAGGAGACATGTTGAAATCGTCTATTAGGATTACGTGCCCCTCTGCCACCTGTAAAATTTTTGCCTGGAGAGAGTCCCAAAAATTACATTAGTTGCATGGAGGTTACAGAGGGTAAATATTGAGTTCACAATATTCAATTTTAAAATTAGATACCTACTATCTAGGTCAAATATTGTAAGTAATTACATAGGTTAGTTTTTTTTCCCAAAAGAATTGCGACTCCTTTTTTGCTGTTTAACGAAGGAGTAAAAAAGACCTCTGCTACCCAAGAAGATTTTAATTTCATGGATTCTTCGGTATTTAGGTGTGTCTCTTGTAAGAAAGCGATAGATGTGTTAAGCTTCTGGAGATGTGTTAAAATCATTTTCCATTTTATGGGAAAAGCATTGCCCCCAACGTTCCATGAAGTGAATCTAATATCTTTATTCATATTTCTTTATTCTGGTCTGGGGGGAGGCGAGGGATAGACGGGCATAGGGGGGAGGGAGAGTGGGGAGGAGGGGCGAGAGAGAAAGAAGAAAGAAAAAAAGGGGGGGGACTTTCCCCTTTCCACCTTGAGAACTAATAACATAAGTGTAGTTGGGGCCATATCATGCCTTAATCCTAGCTTAATATAATTTAATCCTGTGTTCAGCTAATTTTCTCTCTGCCTCTACTACAGAATCAAAGAAGAAAGTTTGTCCTTCCAGTGTCACTTTAAGTCTGGCAGGATAAATGATCATAGCCTACCACCCAGCTTTTATAATTTTGCCCCAGATTGGGGAGAGTTCCCTCCTTTTTGAGGAGGTATCAGCAGAAAAATCTTGAAAAAGCAAGATTTTAGTGTCATTAAAAAGGATAGGTTGATTTTTTAGATAATATTGTAAAAATAGCATTTTGTCCTGAAAATTCAGGAATCTTGCAATAATCGGTCTAGGTTTAGCAAGATTATTGCTTCTTGATCTGTTTTCGAGGTCATCTAGCTTAGCCTGAATTTTAGAAATCTCACTCTGGTTGCCCTCAATTTTTTGGAATGTAAGAATTTGTTACATCTTCTAGATCTGAGATTCCCGTTTAGAACAGAACAATCATAAAGAACCTTTAAAACTATAGGCTCTCTCTAAGCCAGGACAACCAAGTACTTATCTGCCCCAGCTAACAGTGGGTACCTCACACCTTAAAATTTTATAATACTTGCCCCAAGTGTTTATTAGAGGCACCTAAGATTAAATGTATTCCAGGCAACTAATTTAAATTAAACGGACTAGTGTGGCTGTATTATTACCTGCCGCGATATGCCTCACACTTTTCTAACTTATAACTGAACAGTAAACTTGTATGTTGTTCAGCCGAGAACCTCAAAAAAACTTTGAATGTTAAAGCAATCTGCTGCTCACAACCAGCTATATGGCAAACAATTATTATTATGACGGGTTATATATATATATATATATATATATATATATATATATATATATATATATATATATATATAACCGACAAAGAATAAACAGGCAATTACAAAAAAAAAAACAAGAAAAAAGCGATAAAATTATTCTGCTTGCTTGCTTAAATGAGGTTGAGTCAGTCAAGCTCAAACAGGGAGCTTTTATAATCATGAATTTTTGTTATAGTACACGGAAAGATTGAGTTTCGTTAGAGACGTTCTAGCTCATTTGCAGAGAGCAGAGTCAGGACTTGATCAGCAGAGCGACCTGCAAAATGGGAATTATACTCGGCCCCAAAATGGGTCTATACAGTCAGCTCCTTCGATTTAAACTTTCCTGCAGAGTAATAGAGTCCACCATTACAATATATCTTTTTATGTCAATGTGTATTTAACAGTTTATGAAAGGTAATATGGGCAGAACCTGTCCACCAATTACTTTACACTCACCCCTCCAGTGATGAAGCTCGTCAGGACAGGCCCTTCAGTTCACTGACTCAACTACATGTAAGGTTTCTCTACTTTGGTCATATCTCTACATCGCAAACTCCATCAAGTACAACCTCCAGGAAGTAGAAGACCACGTAGGAGCCGAGTGTGTTGCGCCATGGGGAAGAAGCTGGGCAGCCTGCCCCGCCAGCATTCAGAGACACCCAATCGCTACGTCCTCTCTCACAACCTCAGACTCAGCGTTATTGTCGGCAATCTTCCTCTCGCAGTGCCGGTGGGGGGGAGGAACTGAGAGCACAGATAGTGTTTGCTATTTTCACCAGCCTTGGCTTGCTTGTATGGCTGACAGCCCCCCACATGCAGCACCCGTGGGTGGGGAGGACAGCCCGTCAGGTAATGCTTTCAAATAGTGCCAGGCAGTAAGGTAGTTGGTTGCTGAGATATTCAAAAAATTCCAGACCTGGGAAAGGAAGCGTAGTGGGGTGAGTGTATAATGAAATGCGATCCTTGCAAGCAACCTGGTTCAAAAAGTTCAGGCTATCTACCCCCCTCGCGCAGCACCGGGGGGAGGGGGGGACTGCCGTGGGTGTTCTTCAGACCTTAGGGAGCTTAAACATGGGATGTCCTACGTGTAGCTCCAGGTAGCACAAGGTGCTGTAAAGTGCAGATGGGTTGATGCGCTGTGGGAGTCCCTCAGGGCAAAGACCAGGCCAGCTGCAGTTTCTTCCCTCTGTCACTGAGATTCCCGGTGCGATAAAACCGCCAGTAGGTTAGCTGCAGGGGATAGGAGCTTGTGCTGCACAATCTAAGCACAGGCTCCTCCTCCGGAACTCGCCTCTAGAGCATGCTCAGGTCATGTTATTTTAAACAACTTTCCAATTTACTTTTATCACCAATTTTGCTTTGTTCTCTTGGTATACTTAGTTGAAAGCTAAACCTAGGAGGTTCATATGCTAATTTCTTAGACCTTGAAGGCCGCCTTAATCTAAATGCATTTTGATAGTTTTTCAACACTATAGAGCATTAGTTCACGTGTTTCATATAGATAACATTGAGCTCATGCACGTGAATTTACCATGGAGACAGCTCTGATTGGCTAAAATGCAAGTCTGTCAAAAGAACTGAAATAAGGTGGCAGTCTGCAGAGGCTTAGATACAAGGTAATTACAGAGGTAAAATGTGTATAATTATAACTGTGTTGGTTATGCAAAACTGGGGAATTGGTAATTAAGGGATTATCTATCTTTTAAAACAAAAAAAATTCTGATGTTGACTGTCACTTTAAGAATCTAGCGCTCCCATAATATGGAAATAATATTTATTTATACATATGAAAATACATAATTTAAATTACTTGTAAGTTAAAATGTGTGTTGAATGGAGTTAGTCTTTCCACATCAAGACATCCAGAATTTTTACTAAACTAATAATACATTTTTAATCAAATGAACAAAAGCAGCAATTACAAGTATTTCACAGAGCATTTTCCAACACAAAGAATGGGAGACTAAAAATAATTAGTATTTTGTTTCTTACAGATAGGCTTACCTACATCCAGCAAGACATTGTTTTAATTTAGTTCTTTAGTTTTTTACTATAAAGATGGCATTCGTTGGGGGAAAAACAAAAACAAAAAAACAAACAAATCAAATACTGATTCCAATCTATCTGAAAAGTGCTTTGTTTTTTGCATAGGCATTGCTACAATAAAATTTGGATTTTCCTAATTAATGCTTTATCAGGTTAAATGCAACTACTTCCCTTACTATTAACCCTAACCAGAGCCCTAAGTCAATTAATACTAGTACAATAAATTCATCCAATATCCAGCCATAGACCTGTCCACAACACCCAGCATTCTCCTGATCAGTTTAAATCCTTACAGGTTTTACCTCCCAAGTGACACTCCCAGTGCAAAAGACTACTCACCCAAAAGACCACCATAACCATTCCTTAAGCACAAGACTACCTTACCCAATGGACCCCTAGACTGCCATAATTTCACTGTTCCCTTTAAGACACATTGATCAGCTGAAGTTTTTCTCCTGAAATTTGACTCCTTAAATTAAAAGAAGCCAGAAACTTTGCAGCACAGGGTGTGGCATGGTTTGTAAATGATATTAGTAAAAGAGGCAATATCATAATCAGAGGTTTTTTTGTAAGGAAAGACGCATGATTCTACACAATAACAATTTTTTTTAAATAACAAAATATATGTTTACCAAATAATTAACATTTGTGTTTGAAAACATTTTCTAACGTTAACATTCGTATATTAACAATGGAATGTTCAGAAGGATATTTTGGTCAAAATTGAAATGCACGTAGATGTATTACACATTTGAGTAGAAACATATTTGTAATATACATGTATTGGCAACAATGCTTCTAGTAATAGTTATCATTGTTTTTTTAAAAATATATATAATTTTTTTCTCTGCACATGAAGCATAGCTAGATATTCTCAGTGCACCAGCAATTTAAATATTGCAGGTGCTCAGAGAGCCAGTGGGGCTTATATTGTGTCAACAATTAACAAACTGAGTAATTACAAGATGGTACAAGCACCTTAGGGTCTCTTAGCAAGCGCTGTGTTTAAAATTATGGTGCACGGTACATCCTTAAATACACTTTTTAAACAGCTATAGCTTTTATTAAAAGCAATTAATTCTATTATCAAATTTGTTTCATTCTCTTGGTATCATTTGTTGAAGGAGCTGAAATGCACTACTGGGTTCTAACTGAACACGTGGTGAGCCAATGACAATCGGTATATGTATGCAGCCACCAATCAGCAGCTAGAACCTAGGTTCTTTGCTGCTCCTGAGCTTACCTAGATAAACCTTTCAGCAAAGGATAACAAGAGAAGGTAGCAAATTAAACAATAGAAGTAAATTGAAACATTGTTTAAAATTGTATGCTCTGTTTGAATCATGAATGCCTAATTATGAATTTACTGTATCACACTTCAACTTTCTTGTAAAAATGTCATATTATAATATTGTATTTATTTTATTCATCTACTGTTCTTTAGATTTCATAAGTATTATAGATAAGATACAATAGTTTAGTGTACAGTTTTTTCTTCTCTATAACTACCATTTTATGATCATTATTTTGGTTACATGTTTCATCCTTTGTTTCTTTCTACTTGTGCTCCCTTTTTGTTCATGGTCAGGGCTGGACTGAGAAATCAGACCGGCCCTGGAAATTTGTATAGACCGGCCCAGCCACGCCCCCTCCAGTCCCGCCCATAGAAATTCTGAAACTTGCCAGAAATAATGCTGCAATGCTCCCCTCCCTCCCGTAAACCACTCTGCCCAAGACTGAGCAGATCCCAGACCCCTTCAGTGCTGAAACATGGCTGCAATTAATGACCCAGAGGTCCCTTTCAGGGATCATCATAAAATAAGAAATGTAAGAAAAATATAGGAAAAATATAAGAAAAATATAAGAAAAATCATGAATTGCTATGATTAATATTATCACTTATACATTTGTTTAACATCAAAATAATACACACAATAAAATAAACTAGGGCATTTACATGTGAATTTGTAATGTTAGTAGGCAAAGACTATATGTAAGTCATTTTAATAAAGAATGTTATAACATTTGTAAGATACTTAACATTCTAAAAGTAATCATGTCAAAATATCTGGTGAATAGTTTATATTATTAATCAAAAGGGTTCTAAGTGTTTAGTAAAGTACAAATATTAGTTTCAATTAGAGGCAAGCAGACACCTTGCTAATCCATCATCAGAGTAAATAGTGTCCTGATGCAAATGGAAACAGTCTCTTTATTACACAGGGGGCGGGAGTTTGGGATGGGTGGTGCCAACACCCGAACACTGACTTTGACCACAGGAACAGCTGCAGAACCACGGACAGCTACCGCGAGAGAGTAGAGGCAGCTCAGGCAGACACAGCGGGCACCTAACATGGAGGGAGAGGGCACTGTCACTGGGAGAAGGGCCCAGAGCAGGGAGAGGGGGCACATCCGGCAGGTTCTGCCAGAGGGGGCGGGGTACCAGAGGCATTGCAGAATGAGGGTGAATAATTGGCACAGACCGTAGGACTGGACAGAGTAGTGAGCAGTGCAGCAGCACAGCAAGCATTGTGTATATAATCGGTCTCTCTCATTGACATTTATTAACAATTCTGCAACTAAAGTTAAAAATAAAAAGGTTCCTGCTTTAGCAGTGCTGAAAGCTGATGGCAGCAGTACCGCCGTAATCCCCACTCACCAGCAGCCGACACCTGTGTGTGAATGAACATAGCTGTTTTTCTAGTTACGGTTTCATAGGGAAGTGTAGCGGGTGAGGAGCTGGAGAGGAGCGAGGATATCTTAGGGGGAGATTATGGAGGCAAACATTGACTGAATAATATAATACCTTGTGAAGTTGGTTCACCCAAGGGAGGAGTTTCAGTGTGACTGAAGCACAGAGTGTTAGGAGCCAGCATTCAGATCCCTTAGCTGCTCTACTGCTCTCCACAGTCCACACATTGCAGCTTCTGGCCTGGCCCACCCCTGGCCTGATGGCCCGGCCCAACCCTAGGCTGATGGCCCGGCCCAACGGGATTTTTCCCGGTATCCCTGGGGCCCAATACCGCACTGTTCATGCTGTGTACTTTTTCCACTAAAACCTTATTGTTTTTAATACTTCCTCTGTGTTTTTTTTCCTGCCAAGTTTTCCTTTATCCTCAGCAACAACTGCCTAGATGTTGTGCTTTTCATTGCTGCAGTTCTGAGTCTTATGACCTGATTGCTGTTCTTCTTAGCTCTACTTGAGCTGTTTACACATGATTAGTATAGCTCTAACACTCACATTGTAACCTGTTTTTTTCTCATTTGGCTGCTGCCAATATTGGGCCAGATTATGACAGGAGTGCAAAATACCGCATTTTCCAACACAAAGAATTGGAGACTCAAATTAGTATTTTGTTTCTTACATATAGGCTTACCTACACCCAGCAATACCTTGTTTTAATTTAGTTCTTTAGTTTTTTTACTATAAAGGTGGCATTCGTTGGGAGAAAAACAAAAACAAAAAAAAAAACAAAAAAAAACAAAATCTAATTCCAAATCTATCTGAAAAGTGCTTTGTTTTTTTGGATAGGTTTGCTACAATAAATTTACAATTTTTTACAATTTTTTACAATTTTATATGTTTTATGTTGTTACAGAAATATTTATTATATGTATGGTATGCATGCTAATTACTTTTGTATGGATAGATCAAATATGAAAAACTAATGTTGATCCAGAATGTTACAAATGTATATTCATTTTTGTGCTTGTCAATTGTT
The DNA here is from genome assembly GCF_027579735.1 of Bombina bombina. Classification (NCBI taxonomy): domain Eukaryota; kingdom Metazoa; phylum Chordata; class Amphibia; order Anura; family Bombinatoridae; genus Bombina; species Bombina bombina. Next base: position 376,082,421 of record NC_069500.1, read on the forward strand.
GTTCTCAGTCCATCCTCAGCTCCGGCTCCTTAGACACCTCCTATTTGATTAACATCCTATTACCTAGCTATCTTCACACGGAGGTGTGTCAGTAGCTGGAGCCTTGTGATTGGCACAGGTGTGTTATAAATAGAGCAGGTACATCCATGTATTAGTATCAGCCTGATGAAAAGACTATATGTTGAGAAACGCATTGCTGGACGCATGTTTTTATCTGTTTATACTCAATAAATATTTCCTTGAGTATATCACACCTGCCTGTTTTCTATTACTGTTGCCGCTGGTGCAATTTGGTTTTGTTCCTGATTCCTCTTTGGAGGTTTGCTGTGCCGAGTTTCCATCAACTCCATTGGTTCCTCTGCTGGGTCGACTCTGACACTGTCTGCTGAGTGACGTCTGCCTTACCGTATCGAGCATACGCTTGTCTGACGGGCGACTTTTGGTTCCGTCCTGTTTGTCTGGGTATACGCTTGTACCACCGCTCTTGTGAGTAACACTCTGTGTGGGGGGTCCACTGTTTTTGTTCTCCTCTGTTGCTCAAGACGATACTTGTCCCATGAGGCGCCTCTTCTATCTGTCATCCACAGGTTCCCGACGTTGCTACAATAAAATTTGGATTTTCCTAATTAATGCATTATCAGATTAAATGCAACTCCTTCCCTTACTATTAACCCTAACCAGAGCCCTAAGTCAATTAATACTAGTGCAATTAATGCCATCTAATATCCAGCCATAGACCTGTCCACAACACCCAGCAGTTTAAATCGTTCCAGGTTTTACCTCCCAAGTGACACTCCCAGTGCAAAAAGACTACCCACCCAAAAGACCACCATAACCATCCCTTAAGCACAAGACTACCTTATCTAATGGACACCAAGACTGCCATAATTTCACTGTTCCCTTTAAGACACGTTGATCAGCTGAAGAAGTTTTCTCCTGAAATTTGACTCCTTAAATTAAAAGAAGCCAGAAACTTTGCAGCACAGGGTGTGGTATGGTTTGTAAATGATATAAGTAAAAAAATTTTGGAAGGAAAGACGCATGATTCTACACAATAACATTTTTTAAAATAACAGAATATTATATGTTTACCAAATAATTAACATTTGTGTTTGAAAACATCTTTGAACGTTAACGTTCGAATATTAACAATGGAATGTTGATTTTTATAGACTTTAATGAAAAAATAGTATAGCTTTTGTGAAATATGACTATTCTTAAATTGTTATACCCAAATGCCAAATTAAGTATTTGAATATTAACATTTGTTTGATGAAACATTCAAATAGCAAATAATACCAAGAAGCACATTTGTTCCACCATTCAAATGCCGCAATGCAGATAATTCTCTTCATCCCTATTTATTTGTATTTTTTAACAGATGAGTTTGATATTTTGACATTCTATTTTTATTACTTTCAGGGTCAGACATTTATTTTTTAATGTCAAGATTAAAAGGACATTCTGGTCAAAATTGAAATGCACGTAGATGAATTACACATTTGAGTAGAAACATATTTGCAATATACATGTATTGGCAACAATGTTTCTAGTAATAGTTATCATTATTTTTATTTTTTTTCTCTGCACATGAAGCATAGCTAGATATTCTCAGTGCAACAGCAATTTAAATACTGTTGGTGCTCAGAGAGCAAGTGGGGCTTATATTGTGTCAACAATTAACAAACTGAGTAATTACCAGACGGTACAAGCACCTTAGGCTCTCTTAACAAGCTCTGTGTTTAAAATGGTGGTGCACAGCAGTGGAGGCTCCTCTATAGGAGCACTTGAGCATGTGAACACCCCTGACCCCTGATGAAACCCCCTGACCCCTGATGAAAAAAAATAAATTAAAAAAAGAGTGAGAAATAAAAAACAATTATTACATTTTTAAACTGTATTTGCTAACTAATTACAAAGATCCTCCAGACTCCACTGCAGTTTTGACATAAAAACATTAAAATTTAAGTTTTTAATTCTTTAGGCTGAAGTGGAATGGGCTTTTGCCTAATATTTCTATCTATCGCACTGCACAGTATAGGCAAAAGCTCTTTCCACTTTAAAACTGCATTGACTGCAGCGCCACCTACAGGCCAGCCCATAGCTCTCCTAACCGCACAGCACTTAGTGTGCGAGAGCCAGCTGTCACATGACACTCGAACACTAAGAGCTGTGTGTGTGTGTGAGCCAGAGGAGGAGCATCGTGGGCTTCAGGGCAGAAGCCGGAACTAACTAACGCGGTGATAACTAAAAGAGGCAACAATTCAAGGCTACTGGTAGAGAAACCTGTGCAGCTTTCGCCCTTGTCCTGCTGCAGCCCTGTGGTTTCTGGATCCTGGTAGGTACACCAGCTTTACTGTTGTGCTGGGGGACTCTGGGGAGTTGTTGCTGTGCAGGGAAATGTACTGGAAGGTAATTGGGAGGCGTGCAATATGGGTTCCCATCTCACAGTCGCTAGCATTTACTGCAATACATTCCTTATACTTTGATATGATTGTGTTATTGGAAGGGAAAACATAAATACAGCTAGTAGCCTCCTGCTGGACTTGGAGCTCCTGGGCTGTGTCACCCAGCTTTGCGTATACCTAAGTCCTGTATTATTTCAATAACCTGTATATGCTGTACAGCATAATCTCTGCATCTTTTCTTAAACTTTGGACCTCTTCATTTAAAAATGGGTTCCAAATACCATGATGTACTAAATATAATATATTGTTTCCTAAGTATACACATTCCTTTCAATAAGGCTTTCTTGCTTGTTTCAATAATTTGGTGGTTTTTTATATAATCCATGTTGCTCTCAGTATTTTCTGATAATGTTCATAAAGTAAATCTAAACAACAATTTCCCATCATGCTCTTATGTGTATATTATAATTTGTATTTTGGCCAATGCAGATTATAGAATTTATTCGGTAAATACCATTTCTTTATAAAGCCTACTGGTTCAAATGGGCGTGGCTTTCTCAAATAGGTGTGGCTTTCTCAAACGGGCATGGTTTTCTCAAAGGGGTGTGGCTTTTTCAAAGGGGCGGGGTCTTGTGCACCACCATCTTAAAAATTCACCAGCCGCCACTGGTGCACGGTACATCCTTAAATACACTTTTGATACAGCTATAGCTTTTATTCGAAGCATTTTTGCTAATACATGTATATTACAAAAATGCTTCTATTCAAAAATGAAATGCACCCATGTGGATTCCAATTTTGGCTGGAATGTCCCTTTAAATATTTAATGGGGTTCATGATAGATGATTGATTTTCCAAAAAGATTTGTAATAATTAACAGTAACAAAAACATACAAGCAAACAATTATGGCCGGATTACAAGTGGAGTGCTAAATTATCATTTGCCCACAAACAGGTTAATTAGCCCGTTTGCGGGCACGTGATAATTAACCAGCCATTACCAGTGGCTAGTTATTGCTACTGCAAGCTCACGGTAGCTATTAGTGTTCAGAAAATTAACCAGTGATCATATAACTGGCAAGTTTAAACAACTTTCCACTTTTCTTCTATTATCAAATTTGTTTCATTCTCTTAGTATAATTTGTTGAAGGAGATGAAATGCACTTCTGGTTTCAAACTGAACACATGGGGTGAGTCAATGACAATTGGTATATATATGCAGCCACCAATCAGCAGCTAGACCCTAGGTTATTTGCTGCTCCTGAGCTTACCTAGATAAACCTTTCAGCAATGGATATTGAATAACAAGAGAAGGAAGCAAATTAAATAATAGAAGTAAATTGAAACATTGTTTAAATTGTATGCTCTGTTTGAATCATGAATGTCTAATTATGACTTTACTGTACCACAAGTAAGTACCACACTTATAAAAATGTCATATTATAATATTGTATTTATTTTATTCATCTACTGTTCTTTAGATTTCATAAATATTATAGATAAGATATAATAGTTTAGTGTACAGTTTTTTTCTTATCTATAACTACTATTTTATGATCATTATTTTGGTTACATTTTTCATCCTTTGTGCTCCCTTTTTGTTCATGCTGTGTACTTTTTCCACTACAAATTTGTTGTTTTCAATACTTCCTCTCTCATTTTTTTTCCTGCCAAGTTTTCCTTTATCCTCAGCAACAACTGCCTAGATATTGTGCTTTTCATTGCTGCAGTTCTTCTTAGCTCTACTTGAGCTGTTTACACATGATTAGTATAGCTCTAACACTCACATTGTAACTTGTTTTCCTCATTTGGCTGCTGCCAATATTGGGCCATAGAGTGCAAAATACTGCTTACACGAGCGCCATATTTGCAGTCTACTCAGTAATACAACCGCACGCAAATGTGCACTGGTATTACAAGTTAGGTGCAATGCAAGGCACTTCCATAGGCTCCAATGGGAGCCTCCTTCTCATGCTGTGCGACAAGGCATGAGAACCTAAGCACAGTGAAGGGGGTAAGTCGTGCAGTCAGCGATGGGCAGCAAATTTAAATTTATATGTATATGAATATATACTGATATATTTATATGTTTATATGTGTATAAAAAAGTTTAAAGAGTGGAGCTACATCCAAAGTACCTGTGAAAAAATGAATTTCCAGATAACACATATGGCTATGACTAAGGCAACAGGCGAAACGCGTAAGCCAGTTTAGGTGCCAGCCTACTCTGCCTGGATACGTCTATTTCTCCATGTTTTTAAAAGAAGTTTATTAAAGATATTTGTTTTAATGAACTGTCCGCCTCCTCTTGATTGCTACTATATGTGTATAAACACATACATATATATTTATATAAGAATATACATATATATTTATAGAGAACACACAGTCCCCATAGACCACAATGTAAAGGCACTTATTTCAGTCCTTTTGACAGACTTGCATTTTAGGCAATCAGTGCTGACTCATAAATAACTCCACAGGAGTAAGCACAATGTTACCTATATGGCACTCATGAGCTAGCGCTGTCACTGGGATAAAAAGGGGATTTAAAGGGCTTAGAAATGATCCTACCCAGGTTTAGCATTCAACAAAGAGTACTAAGAGAACAAAGCACATTCAATGATAAAAGTAAATTGGAAAGTTGTTTAAAATTGCATGCCCTATCTGAATCATGAAAGTTTGTTTTGACTTGTCTGTCCCTTTAAGTCTTGTAATAAGGAAACTTGTTATTGCCTTAAATAAATCCATGTACACTTAGCCTTCCTCCTGACAACCATTTTACTGTTGTTCTTTGAGTTAAAAGATACAGACCTAACTTTTCTGTCACAGAGACAGTCGTCAAGGAAAATAGTAACAAAGGAAAGTTTTCTAAAGACCATCAAATTATTTCTGAAAGATTAAATATATCATCTTAAGAATATTGTTAGACAAATATATTTCCAAACTTAGATTGCTTTTCCTTTTCTAATGACTCTCACAATTATCTTTTAAGTTAATGCCACCTAATTAAAAAAAAAAGTAATTAATATTATTAAATAATTTGGAAAACATATGTTTAATTTAAACTACCTTCCGAACGCAAGGTTGCCAGCCTCCTTTTTCAGAAAATTTGTCTTCATATAATGACTTTTGGATAATATGTAATATAAAAAATGTTGTTAGAAATAAGCTAAGGACTAATTGTTTCAAACCTTTTTACCTAACAGCTGATATTAAACCTGAAATTATTAGCAAAATAGGATAATTTCTAAGATCTCCAGGAAAAAAACTGAGAAAAGACTCCAACAGGGCCCTTAAAATATGCCAAGATTGTGTTTTCAGGTGGCACAATGGCAGGGAGCATAATTGATAGCAGAGTTTTGAACACTATTATCTGTACACATATCAGCCAAGAGTCATAATTAGCCTGAGCTGATTTGGTAGCTACGGAGTTGATTTATATATTTTTTGTTATATGAAGACGTAGGGGCCAAATTATCAAGCTCCGAATAGAGCTTGATGCCCCTGTTTCCACGCGAGCCTTCAGGCTCGCTGGAAACAGCAGTTATGAAGCAGCGCTCTAAAGACCGCTTCTCATAACTTGTCCATCTGCTCTGAGCCTACGGACATCAATCCGCCTGATCCTATACGATCGGCTGATTGACACCCACTGCTAGTGGCCGTATCATTGCACAATAATGATTGGCTCCCTGTATATGCACTATAACCCCTGGCTATCAATAACATTCTTGGTCTCCTAGAGCTCTATCTCCTGAGAACCATACAGATCTTTTGACAATCTAAAATTTTATACACTTCAAAGGGTCTTTAAAGTGCAGAACTGTTAGTTGACTATGGGCTTGATCACAAGTGGCGCGCTAACATTGGTGTGAGCAATATAAGAATAGTGCTGGAACATTAAAGGGACATTGTACACTAGATTTTTTTTACATAAATGTTTTGTAGATGATCCATTTATTTAGCCCATCTGGTAGTGTTTTTGTAAAAATGTATAGTTTTGATTATTTTTTAATAATATTGTGCTGATTTTCCGACCCCTAACCAAGCCCCACAGTATAAGATGTATACATGAATTTAAAGACTCCTACAGGCTTCTATTTATGTTATCTGTCTTTTCATATGCAGGGAGGGGGAGGGAGGGAGTCTCTGCCGTTCCTATTTCCCCAGCCCCGTTCACTGGATGTTCTAGCTAACCTCATCAACAGTGCTAAACTTGGAGCTTCTAAGTAAGTTTTTAAATGGTTTCATACTGACTTTTTAAATCAGTATCTGTGCATATTCTTCTTTATAGAAGTCTCTATTACATGCAAGTATATGAATATCGATGGGTACTGTCCCTTTAATTATTTGCGTATTACAAGTTGGAAGTAAATGTGTTTGTTTGACTGCAATTTAACACGCGTCAGTTAGCGTGACTGAAGACCTTTTGTAAAAAGTTGGGGATAAAATAAAAGTTGCACCAAACACAATAGGGTTGAACCGATACCGATACTAGTATCGGTATCGGTGCCGATGCCAAGTATTTGCATGAGTACTTGTACTTGTGCAAATGCACCGATACTTAAACCGATACCTCCACTTCCTACCCATACATCATCTTGTGGCGTTTTTCGAACTGCATGTTCCCATTTTATTTGAAGCTGGAGTTGAGACTTTACTAAAACTTGTTCACTTCTGTTCTGCAAATACAAATTGCTGTTATTTGTATTATTGTACGTTTGAGAGCAGTGCTCCAAAAGCTGAAAGCCTACCTGGGAGAGGTCTCTGCACCTCGTTCAGGCAAACCCCTGAAGTACTGGGCAGTTAATAAGCTGAGAATTCCAGCTCTGGCTAAAATGGCCGAAAAATTTCGACTTATAGTTGAACATGCAGAGATGCTTCTGTTCTTTAAAAAGAACTTGCCACTAACTTTTGAAAAATTATTCTAATAGGTAGATTGCCTGTTATACTGCTAGTTCTCATCTTGAACAATTATGCTCAAAACATACTGTACTCTGAGGAACAACCTTAGCCAGGGCTGGACTGAGAATAAAAAGCAGCCCTGGAAAAATATGAAGACCAGCCCTATTTTCTGTTGAGTCAGTAGAATGCAAATGCCCCATTTTTCTCAAAGGGGATTACTGGGATACTCCTTTCCCAATACTAACCCAATGGCATCCAGTAATCACCCCTTTAAATTAAAGGCTTTCTAGCCCCAGCTGCTGCAGCTGTTATTTATTGTTATCATTATTAATATATTTTATTGTAATATTTTTATTTATAAACATGTTCTGTAAACTTTGTGACAACAATCAAATAAAACTGTTTTATTATTTATTTTATGTCTTTTGAGTTACAGTTCATAATTATAAAGAAGCTATCTTAAATCATTAGTCTGTATTGTGCTTGGTAAACTGTCATATGACATTAAAAAAAGTATCGGTAATTGGTATCGGTGAGTATTTGAAAAAAGTATCGGTACTTGTACTCGGTCTTAAAAAAATGGTATTGGCACAACCCTAAAACACAACATAAATGCATTAAAATATACAGTTACACTCATATAAACACTATCTGATAAAAATTATTCACATAAATATTAATAAAAATCCTATAGAGAAATCAAAGAAAGCACCGCACAGTGTAATACAGTTGCATATAAGATGGTGCAGTATCAAACAAAATACACTCACATTTGGTGGAGCCCTAGAAAGTGCTAATGGTGCAGGCCGGATCTTTAAGAGTAACCTGGCTCCCGTCTCTGGAACAGAGGTACTCGTCAGTCAGGTCTCTACAAAGCAGCAAACGATTAGATCCAAAATTGGGTCTTATGTCATTTTTATTAACTGCATATATTAGTTATCCCAATAAGTGTGCAAAGAAGCAATAGGGTTAAAAAGTGTTTCAATAAATAAACACTGGAAATACAGCGACGCATCTCTCAGTTAACACTGTTTCCTCAGGCTGATAATTTACACTAAATATGTCTGCTTTTTATACACACTAGAATCCAATAAAATAATCGTAGCAAACCCCCTCCCCACATGGTCCTTTAAAAGATTATAAACTACAAATAATAATCTATCTATCTATCTATCTATCTATCATCTATTTATGTATCTCTATCTATCTATCATCTATCCATATGCAATTACTAAGCAATATTTTAGGATCCAATTTGCTGTGTGTCTCTCTATCTATCTATTTATCTATTTATCTATCTAAGCCCACACACACACACATATATATATATATATATATATATATATATATATATATATATTACATTGATGTCATCTGTATTTTAAATTAGACACTAAATAAATGCATTTACATATTTCATATGTATCCATCCAAATAATGTGTTGCATTAAAAAAAATAGGCCATAAAAGGTTGCCATGGAACATTTACGAGATAATTAATTAATCAAACCAATCCAGCTGTTGGGAATGAAAAACTTGTTAGGGCATTCAAGGGTACTGTCATTTAGAGATGTTATCCAGTGCATTTAATCAGTAGACAAGCTTGGATAGGGAACCAAATGTAACACATTAGACTTTATTACTGAGGGAAAAATTGCATGGTTTTAGCACATTAATCTTCTTGCAGGGTAATTTGGCATTTAAAAAGTCTCCTAAATTTCATAGAAGTTAAGAGCGATTCTTTTTTAACAGAGGTTTATGGCCAGACATTTTTTTTTACAGCATTATGAAAGCTTAGAAAAGAATGAGACCAGGAAAAATAAAACCTTCGTACAAAATGTGAAAAGACTTATGTATGTTCACAGACGCAGCATAACCCAGTTAGAAACATGGTTATTAGAAATATTTGTCTTCAGTATCACTGTTGAAAGCAAACATGCTGAACTTTAGGACAAACATGCTATAAATGAATAGGGAAAATAAACTATAAAAAAGAACCTTTATAATAATCAAAAACAATACTTGCAGTTTCAGTCCTGCAAAAGTTCAAAACACTATTAAAACCTGATTCACTTTTGAAATGGATGCCCTAAACAATAAGAACTAGCAGTTGTGTACTAGTCTGACAGTTTAAATAGGCTTTAGGTACATGTAATAAATCCTGAAATGATGGAACAATCTTTTCAAACAGAAAGAGCAGTTTAAAAACCCATTCCTTGCAATCATTGTGCTAGTAATATTACTGTATATTTATCAAAGGGAATGTAAAGAAAAATAACCTAACATCACTTAGTGTGCTTTTTTTGTCCAAACCTATTTATAAATGGCAAAACTTCAGACAGAGTAGTAAATAAGGTACATAAATAAAATTAACTATATCAGCAAATAAAGAACAGCAAAATGGAAATTAATTTTATCATCTTGTTTTAAAATTAAAAATTAAAAGTGACACACATAATTATAAAAGATCTACCTTCAAAATGACTAGTAAAGAGCATATTAAACTACAATTTTGTTTGTGCATTATTTTCCAGATGTGGGACACACCCCATTAAAGGCTTGAATGCTGTTTCTCTTGCTCTGCTATGGACATTAAAGGGAAAGTAAACCTTAAAAATAATGTTATATAACTCTGCACATAGTGCAGAATTATATAACATTATTTAGGTGCTATAGCCATAAAATAATTTTTTACCTTTTAAAATGTAAAAATGTCAGCGCTTTTACAGACCCGCTCTCTGCTCTCTGCTGAGCGGGTCTGTAATATTCAGTCAGCGCGAGCTGCACTTAGTCTTATGGCGCGATCGGGCCGGGCTGTGACTATACAGCTGGCCCGATGCGCTGACTGAATATTACAGACCCGCTCAGCAGAGAGCAGAGAGCGGGTCTGTAAAAGCGCTGACATTTTTACATTTTAAAAGGTAAAAAATTATTTTATGGCTATAGCACCTAAATAATGTTATATAATTCTGCACTATGTGCAGAATTATATAACATTATTTTTAAGGTTTACTGTCCCTTTAAAGGGAGCTGAAACTCAAAATGATTCTGTCATGATTTAGGTAGAACATACCATTTTAAACAACTTTCCAGTTTAATTCTATTCTTGGTATTATTTGTTGAAGGAGCAGCAATGCACTACAGGTTTCTAACTGAACATATATATATATATATATATATATATATATATATATATATATATATATATATATATATTAAATGTAAAGTGACCGCACCAACCAAATGTAAAGTGCTCAGGCACGGGATAGAGTCGGTCCTCAACTCAATAATAATAAATAATAAATAATCCCAGCCAATGAGACTTCGAAAACAAATGATTTATTTAGTTATAACTATAATGTTTAAAGGCAATGTGTAATATATCAGTCTCAGGAGAGATAAGAGACCCGCTTGCTCACATCCACACAAACCCCATCCACCAGACACATCCGTACCACATACAGGATGAATAAACCTATATACAAAAAGAAAAACACAACCGTGTAAAAAAATATACTGAATAAAGTAATATAATTCCAACCCCTAGGCGTCCCCAGGGAGTGAGAAAGGACAGTACCACCTGAATCACTTAATGATCAAGAAATTTTTAAGTGGTATTGAAACCACAAAAAAATCCTATACAATAAAATCTAAATGCTGAATTATAAAAGTAAAACAAACAATAGATATAGATGATGGATCAACAAATGGTCAAAAGTAAATAGTCACACAAAAAAGAATAAAAAGTATATATATTATATATATCTCATTTATATATATCTTTTTATTCTTTTTTGTGTACACATTTTTAATAAATATATATATATTTCTTCTGTGAAAAGCACACTGGTCTAAAAGAGGCTGCTTCCGGGTGGTAAATCGCCATAGAACAAGCCACTGAGCTGTTGTTCGTTCCTGGTAGAGCGCTTCTCTCTTTGTATGCAAATTATTATGACCCTGGGGAAGTCTCCCTATGGGTGATGGGGGAAACCAGACGTGGACTCCTTGCCCAGTGTGCTTAGAGGAATGTGGCTGCACCTCACTGACGAGGCCCATAGGAGGCCGAAACGATCGTCTGGGGTTGTCATGTTCCTTGTTCAGAGGAGAATTGCCTGGTATTTCGGGGCTGGACTGACCTTACTTGGCGGGATCAGACTGATATATTTCAGGAAAATTTTCTTCTGTGAAAAGCACACTGGTCTAAAAGAGGCTGCTTCCGGGTGGTAAATAGCCATAGAACAAGCCACTGAGCTGTTGTTCGTTCCTGGTAGAGCGCTTCTCTCTTTGTATGTATATATATATATATATATATTATTTTTTATATTATTTTTTTTTAATTTTTTTTTTTCATCAAGACACTCACTCCTATTTTCCTTTTTGTTGTTCGTTTATTTTTGCAACGCCAGTCTTTTCACTTCATGTTTTTTCACCATTTGGATGATTTATTGTGAGATCACATTACTTTGAGAACTTATTAACACTTTGGAACTTATTGACACTTTGACACTTTGACATTCTACTCCCCTGTGTTGGACTATTATCACATATATTGGACACCATTCCCCAATATAGATCCACGATTGGTACATTGATTTTAATTTTGACTATTTACTTTTGACCATTTGTTGACCCATCATCTATATCTATTGTTGGTTTTACTTTTATAATTCAGCGTTTAGATTTTATTGTATAGGATTTTATACTCTGTATTTCGCGTCTTTTAACCAGTTTGTATATCCTCATACCCCCATGTAATAAATTACATCCACTACATCTATACCACCTTAGGAGTTTTTTCCATATCGATCACATATTTGTTTCCTACTACCTCTGCCTCTACAGGCGCTGTATACACCCCACCATTCGACACAGTATGCAGGAATGTCAGAGTTCTGTATTCTATAGAATGTACTACATCCTCTCTGGTGGGAGTGTAAACACAACAATTGTCAGAGCTAAGTTACAGGAATTAAAGGAAAAATAAATACTGAAAGTCCATTTTATCTAATTTTTAGTTTAAATGGACAGTCTAGTCAAAATGAAACATTCATGAATCCAATAGATCATGCAATTTGAACAACTTTCAATTTTACTTTTATCATCAATTCCGCTTTGTTCTCTTGATATTCTATGTGGAAAGCTAAACCTAGGTAGGCACATATGCTAATTTCTAAGTCATTGAACTGCCTTTTTATCTCAGTGAATTTAGACACTGCTAGTTTCTGTGTATCATATAGATAAAATTGTGCTCACTCCTGTGGAGTCAGCACTGATTGACTAAAATTCATGTCTGTTAAAAGAACTAAGATAAGGAGGCAGTCTGCAGAGGCTTAGAAACAAGGTAATCACAGAGGTAAAAAGTATTTTTCTATAACAGTGTTGGTTATGCAAAACTGGGGAGTGGGTAATAAAGGTATTATCTCTTTTTTTAAACAATACATATTCTGAAGTAGACTGTCCCTTTAATGTCCCTTTAAGTCAGCTATTTTTTGTTGTTTTACAAAAAAAACCCTCTCATAATACATCCAATAAAATATGAGGAAAAGTATAAAACTTGGGGGTTATACAATAATGCGATTGCTTACCAAAAAGGAAAAGAAACAAAAAACTATTTTATATAGATTCTATTTAAGGAAGTGCATTCGGAACATTTGTTATGAAACAAATGTGGAATATAGCAACCACAAGCAGCATTTGGCAATTTGCAGAGCCAGATTTCTACTTGTGTTAGTGTAACAAACTATTGCCTAGATTTAGAATTTTGCGGCCAAAGGGGTGCGTTAGCTACGCGTGTTTTTTTTCACCCGCACCTTTTAAATAACGCTGGTATTGATAGTTCTCTGAAGGGCTGCGTTAGGCTCCAAAAAGGGAGCGTAGAGCATAATTTACCGCCACTTCAACTCTTAATACCAGCGTTGCTTGCGGTAGCGGCTAGCTGGAAAAACGTGCTCATGCACGATTCCCCCATAGGAAACAATGGGGCTGTTTGGGCTGAAAAAAAACCTAACACCTGCAAAAAAGCAGTGTTCAGCTCTTAACGCAGCCACATTGTTTCCTATGGGGAAACACTCTCTAAGTCTGCACCTAACACCCTAATATGTACCCCAAGTCTAAACACCCCTAACCTTACACTTATTAACCCCTAATCTGCTGCCCCCGCTATCGCTGACCCCTGCATTTTATTATTAACCCCTAATCTGCTGCTCCTGACACCGCCGCAACCTACATTATACCTATGTACCCCTAATCTGCTGCCCACAACATCGCCGACCCGTATATTATATTTATTAACCCCTAATCTGCCGTCCCAATGTCGCCGCTACCTTACCTACACTTATTAACCCCTAATCTGCCGACCGGACCTCACGCCACTATAATAAATGTATTAACCCCTAAACCGCAGCACTCCCGCCTCGCAAACCCTACAATAAATAGTATTATCCCCTAATCTGCCATCCCTAACATCTGCGACACCTAACTTCAAGTATTAACCCCTAATCTGCCGACCGAACCTCGCCGCTACTCTAATAAATGTTTTAACCCCTAAATCTAAGTCTAACCCTAACCCTAACACCTCCCTAAGTTAAATATAATTTTATTCTAATTAAATAAATTATTTCTTATTAAAAAAATTAATCCTATTTAAAGCTAAATACTTACCTGTAAAATAAACCTTAATATAGCTACAATATAAATAATAATTACATTGTAGCTATTTTAGTATTTATATTTATTTTACAGGCAACTTTGTATTTATTTTAACTAGGTACAATAGCTATTAAATAGTTATTTACTATTTAATAGCTACCTAGTTAAAATAATTACAAAATTACCTGAAATAAATCCTAACCTAAGTTACAATTAAACCTAACACTACACTATCAATAAATTAATTAACTAAACTACCTACAATTACCTACAATTAAATCAACTAAACTAAATAAAAAAAAAAAGATTACAAGAATTTTAAGCTAATTACACCTACTCTAAGCCCCCTAAAAAAATAACAAAGCCCCCAAAATAAAAAAATGCCCTACCCTATTCTAAAATAAAAAGTTAACAGCTCCGTCCAGAAGGGGGTCCGAAGTCATCATCCTATCCGCCAGAAGAGGTCCTCCAGAGGGTCCGAAGTCTTCATCCAGGCGGCATCTTCTATCTTCTTCCATCCGGAGCGGAGCAGGTCCATCTTGAAGCAGCCGGAGCGGATCCATCCTCTTCTTCCGAAGTCCTAACACTAAATGAAGGTTCCTTTAAATGACGTCATCCAAGATGGCATCCCTCGAATTCCGATTGGCTGATAGGATTCTATCAGCCAATCGGAATTAAGGTAGGAAAAATCTGATTGGCTGATTGAATCAGCCAATCAGATTCAAGTTCAATCGGATTGACTGATCCAATCAGCCAATCAGATTGAGCTTGCATTCTATTGGCTGTTCCGATCAGCCAATAGAATGCGAGCTCAAAAAAGGAACCTCATTTAAAGGAGCCTTCATTCGGTGTTAGGATGTCAGAAGAAGAGGATGGATCCGTGCCGGATGCTTCAAGATGGACCGGCTCCGCTCTGGATGGAAGAAGATGCCGCCTGGATGAAGACTTTGGACCCTCTGGAGGACCTCTTCTGGCCGGATAGGATGATGACTTCGGACCCTCTTCTGGATCGTACCCGGCTGGGTGAAGACAAGGTAGGAAGATCTTCAGGGGCTTAGTGTTAGGTTTTTAAGGGGGGTTTGGGTGGGTTAGATTAGGGGTATGTGGGTGGTGGGTTGTAATGTTGGGGGGGTATTGCATGTTTTTTTTTACAGGCAAAAGAGCTGA
The DNA here is from genome assembly GCF_027579735.1 of Bombina bombina. Lineage (NCBI taxonomy): Eukaryota > Metazoa > Chordata > Amphibia > Anura > Bombinatoridae > Bombina > Bombina bombina. Next base: position 376,097,549 of record NC_069500.1, read on the forward strand.
TTTCTTTGGGGCATGCCCCGCAAAAAGCCCTTTTAAGGGCTGGTAAGGTAATAGAGCTGTTAACTTTTTATTTTAGAATAAGGTAGGGCATTTTTTTATTTTGGGGGGCTTTGTTATTTTTTTTTAGGGGGCTTAGAGTAGGTGTAATTAGTTTAAAATTCTTGTAATCTTTTTTTTTGTAATTTAGTGTTTGTTTGTTTTGTAATTTAGTTTAGTTGATTTAATTGTAGGTAATTGTAGGTAGTTTAGTTAATTAATTTATTGATAGTGTAGTATTAGGTTTAATTGTAACTTAGGTTAGGATTTATTTTACAGGTAATTTTGTAATTATTTTAACTAGGTAGCTATTATAGTGGTGGCGAGGTCCGGTCGGCAGATTAGGGGTTAATAAGTGTAGGTAAGGTAGCGGCGACATTGGGGGGGGGGCAGATTAGGGGTTAATAAATATTATGTAGATGTCGGCGATGTTAGGGGCAGCAGATTAGGGGTACATAGGGATAATGTAGGTGGCGGCGGTGTGCGGTCGGCAGATTAGGGGTTAAAAAATTTTATTACAGTGGCGGCAATGTGGGGGGGCCTCGGTTTAGGGGTACATAGGTAGTTTATGGGTGTTAGTGTTTTTTAGAGCACAGTAGCTCTATAAACCGGCGTTAGCCCATAAAGCTCTTAACTCCTGACTTTTTTCTGCGTCTGGAGTCTTGTCTGTAGAGGGTGTACCGCTCACTTCAGCCAAGACTAAATACCGGCGTTAGGAAGATCCCATTGAAAAGATAGGATACGCAATTGGCGTAAGGGGATCTGCGGTATGGAAAAGTCGCGGCTGGAAAGTGAGTATTAGACCCTTTCCTGGCTGACTCTAAATACCAGCGGGCGGTAAAAAGCAGCGTTAGGACCCCTTAACGCTGCTTTTGACGGCTAACACAGAACTCTAAATCTAGGCGTAAGATCTGGATTTGCACATGTTGTGTTGTACTTTCACAAGAAAATCAGCACTGAAAAAAGCAGAATATCACTGGTGGTAACCATATTTGGTATTTGTATTATGACAAATGTTCTGAATGCACATCCCTAATTCTAATGTTTGAAAAAGATTATAGGATACTAAAGGGTGTCTACATGAGACAAGTACACACAAGTTGAGATAAAACATGAAAATTACATTTTCCAACGGATGTAAAAAATATAAAGAAAACAAGAATTTAAAAATTCTAGGGTAACTAAATTGTTGTGTCATGGGACTTTTCTCTAAAGATTAGGGAAAAGCTCTCAGCAGGTTAATGGGGTATGTCTGATATGATAAAGTTAAAAAGTTTTTGCTCGGGTGTAAACCCGACGCACACAAATAAATTATCGTGTGTTAACTTTTTCTCCCACAGAAATCAGTTTAGTTTGAAAACTGCAAAAAAAAAACCTTACACCCATACTCGTAAGCTAACCTGTATATTCAAGATCGCAATATTTTTCACTTCAGAATATGTCCTTTTTATTCTTAAATTCATATGTATCTATACATATATCTATTCCTATAATTATATAGGTATAGATATATATTTTACATGAAAAGTATCAGATATATATAGATATATATTTCATAATAAAAAGTACATTATTTTTGATGTGAAGAACATAGGAATGTAAAATATGCATTTTGCACATCATGTTTCATGATTTCAATTTTATAGCACATGGTCGGGTTAACGCACATGAAAACTTAATAAACTTAAGGCGCATTGTTGAAATATTACATAAATAATATTTTTAAAAAATGATCAAAATTAATAAAAATTATTAAACATATCGTAAAATATTCTAAATAATCCATAAAATACATCTATATTTTTTACAATAGGTTTAATAATTTTTATATATTTTTTTTTATATTTTATATGTAATATTTCTATAATGCACCTAAAGATGAATATGTTTCTTGTGAGCACTAACTAAAAGCTAAATCGCAAAACCTGATTCATTTTACATTCCTATGTTGTTCCCATAGAAAATAATGTACGTTTTATTATGAAATATAAATTTCTATATATTTATGATAGTTTTCATTTAAAATACATATTTATACCTATCTATCTTTCTTTCTATCTATCTATCTATCTATCTATCTATTTACAATAAAAAGGATATTATCCTGTAACTGAAGAACATTGGAATGTGAAATATTTGCAGTACATATACAGTAAAACACATAAAAACTTAAATACAGTACATATATACACGCATATATAAACATATATATATATATATATATATATATAGTTTTATGATAACAACTAATTGAACTACTCCCTTAAGTATGACCCGCTCATTCAGATTTCCTGATTTACTTGACTAATTATCAGGAAAACTTGTGCTAAGGGGGGAACAATAAATGTATTATTTCTATTTAAAAGGAAAATATCGGCTAGATTTAGAGTTCTGCGGCCAAAGGGGTGCATTAGCTACGCTGGCTTTTTTTCTCCCGCACCTTTTAAATACTGCTGGTATTTAGAGTTCACAGAAGGGCTGCGTTAGGCTCCAAAAAGGGAGCGTAGAGCATATTTACCGCCACTGCAACTCTAGATACCAGCGTTGCTTACGGACGCGGCCAGCTTCAAAAACGTGCTCGTGCACGATTTCCCCATAGGAAACAATGAGGCCGTTTGAGCTGAAAAAAACCTAACACCTGCAAAAAAGCAGCGTTCAGCTCCTAACGCAGCTACATTGTTTCCTATGGGGAAACACTTCCTATGTCTGCACCTAACACCCTAACATGAACCCCGAGTCTAAAAACCTCTAACCTTACACTTATTAACCCCTAATCTGCTGCCCCCGCTATCGCTGACCCATGCATATTATTATTAACCCCTAATCTGCTGCTCCGTACACCGCCGCCAGATACGTTGTCCCTATGTACCCCTAATCTGCTGCCCCTAACATCGCAGACCACTATGTTATATTTATTAACCCCTAATCTGCCGCCCCCGCTATCGCTGACACCTGCATATTATTATTAACCCCTAATCTGCCGCTCCGTACACCGCCGCAACCTACATTATACCTATGTACCCCTAATCTGCTGCCCCTAACACCGCCGGCCCCTATATTATATTTATTAACCCCTAATCTGCCCCCCACAACGTCGCCTCCACCTACCTACAATAATTAACCCCTAATCTGCCGACCAGATCTCACCGCTACTATAATAAATGTATTAACCCCTAAAGCTAAGTCTAACTCTAACCCTAACACCCCCCTAACTTAAATATAATTTAAATCTAACGAAATAAATTAACTCTTATTAAATAAATTATTCCTATTTAAAGCTAAATACTTACCTCTAAAATAAACCCTAATATAGCTACAATATAAATTATAATTATATTGTAGCTATTTTAGGATTAATATTTATTTTACAGGCAACTTTGTATTTATTTTAACCAGGTACAATAGCTATTAATAGTTAATAACTATTTAATAGTTACCTAGTTAAAATAATTACAAAATTACCTGTAAAATAAATCCTAACCTAAGTTACAATTAAACCTAACACTACACTATCAATAAATTAATTAAATAAAATACCTACAATTATCTACAATTAAACCTAACACTACACTATCAATAAATTAATTAAATAAAATACCTACAAATAAATACAATGAAATAAACTAACTAAAGTACAAAAAATAAAAAAATATTTACAAATATTAGAAAAATATTACAACAATTTTAAACTAATTACACCTAATCTAAGCCCCCTAATAAAATAACAAAGACCCCCAAAATAAAAAAAATGCCCTACCCTATTCTAAAATTAAAATAGAAAAGCTCTTTTACCTTACCAGCCCTGAAAAGGACCCTTTGCGGGGCATGCCCCAAAGAATTCAGCTCTTTTGCCTGTAAAAAAAACATACAATACCCCCCCCCCCAACATTACAACCCACCACCACATACCCCTAATCTAACCCAAACCCCCCTTAAATAAACCTAACACTAAGCCCCTGAAGATCTCCCTACCTTGTCTTCACCACACCGGGTCCCGATCTGTCCAGAAGAGCCTCCGAAATCTTCATCCAAGCCCAAGCAGGGGCTGAAGAGTGATGTCCATCCTCCAGCTGAAGTCTGGATTCAAGCGGCAAATGAAGAAGTCCATCTTCGGGAAGAAATCTTCATCCTATCCGGGCAGAAGAGGACATCCGGACCGGCAAACATCTTCATCAAAGCTGCATCTTCTATGTTGTTCCATCGGATGACGAGCGGCTGATCTTGAAGACCTCCGGCGCGGATCCATCCTCTTCGTTCGACGTCCAACTGAAGAATGAAGGTTCCTTTAAGGGACGTCATCCAAGATGGCGTCCCTCGAATTCCGATTGGCTGATAGGATTCTATCAGCCAATCGGAATTAAGGTAGGAAAATTCTGATTGGCTGTTGGAATCAGATTCAAGTTCAATCCGATTGGCTGATTGGATCAGCCAATCAAATTGAGCTCGCATTCTATTGGCTGATTGAACTTGAATCTGATTGGCTGATGGAATCAGCCAATCAGATTCAAGTTCAATCAGCCAATTTTCCTACCTTAATTCCGATTGGCTGATAGAATCCTTTTTTTAGTATCATTAATTTGAGCAACATATTTGCCTTTTATCATTGAGTTACATTGTGCACAGTGTAAACAGGGATACGATCCCTTGTTTGCAGTTGTAAGATAATTGATACTTTCTTTTCTACTGCTTCCAACATCAGCTTTTACTACAAGATCTCTAATATTCTCTAATATTCTTAACTCTCTATAATTTTTTAATTATATCTTTGTGCTTTAGTTTTTTGTTATAAATTCAATTGTCAATGATAAGAATGAGTACATGATGTGAAAATCTGATTAGTGCATAAATAACTGTTTGAAAAAAATGTTTTTGGGAACCTGACTGGTTGGGGGTACTAACATGAATAACTCTCAGACAAAGTAGGATAATTAACTAAGCCACTCCTTGCACACAGGTGGAAACGTTGCTGTATTTTATACTGATGTTGTTTCAATAAAGGAAAAATCTTTTTAAGCATTGTGCTGACGCTACCGTCTGTTCCTGTGGATTTTTATATATATATATATATATATATATATATATATATATACACACATATTTATATATATATATATATACACATATTTAGACATATGTATCTATATATTAAATACCTTTGCATGCCTTTTTTTCCCACCTTCGCATGCCTTTTTTTCCCTAACACCTGAGACTTCAAATCTCTGAGCACCTACAACTTTTTAATGCAATTTGTTTTACATATTTTTTTATCAGGCAGTGTTATTATGAGTGTAACTGTACTTTTGTATTTTTGATTTTTTTAGTGCAACTTTTTTGCATAACAGTTAACCAGAGCCCTGAATTTGCACTAACAAGACGTGCGTTAAATTCAATTGCGCTCAATGGAACGTGTTTACTTTCAACTCAAAATACGCTTGCTACTTCTGATGCATGCAAAGAGCAGTGATATATTCCTTATCACTCACGCGCAACAGTTAGCCATCCACTCATAATCTAGCTCTAAATCGGTATAAAAGGATATGTGGAAACCAAATTAGTCCAAATGTGATTCTCTAAAGCAGCAATATTTAGTGTGTAGAAAATCTTTGTGCCTCAAAAGATTAAATCTGAAATAAAAAAATAAATAAAAAAAATGACCAATAAAGAAAAGAAAGGGATTAAATGAAGAACATTACAATATAGATTAGGAAATGATAGCTTAAAACAGAATTTTATGGAAATGCAGAGCCCTTTAAAGGAACAGTATACACCAGTTGTCATATAAGTGCATGTAATAGACACTACTATAAAGAAGAATATGAAAAGATAGTGATCTTATACTTTGCGGCTTGGCTAGAAGTCTGAAAATCAGCACAATGTTATTAAAAAATAAGAAAAACTCAGTTGGGCTATTTAAATTGATCATCTACAAAACATTCTAGTTTTTAATGTCCCTTTAAATGAAATAAAAGTGACTATACATTAGACGTGCATTCAATGTGAATATTCATTCCGAAGAGCTTGGCTGCACCAATTTTTTTTTCCAAAGCACACCTCCACTATATATCAATCAAAATATAAACAATTCAAAAATAATGGACATGTGATTGATAAAAAGGAAATGAGAGGGAGAAACGAAATACTCAACCGAAGATTAAAATTTAGAATTGATATTCATAACACTAGATGAAAGGTCTGATGTGGAAGAAGTTTTTTAAAAGGCGCAAAAGGAAATTTAAAAGAAAGACCTGTTCAACAAAAGAAGTAGTAATTTAGAACAGACAACTCACCAAATGAAGAGTAAAAGATAAATAAGCAGGGCGGTTTTTAATTTGACAAATTTTGACAAGAATCAGTCCTCAGTAAGAGCATACATTTTGCACCTAGTTGAAGCTTTTGTGGATGTTTAGAGATTTATTAGGAAGTTGGATATCAAAAAATGCATTACCCTAATCCTATTTTAAAAATCAAACACAAGAGCAGATTTGTATATACAAACATTAAACCGTAAAATCCAAGTCTACTTTCAACCCTGTTCAATATAAATTGGCACCTATGGAGTTATTCGCAGAATTAATACAAGGTGTTACTAACAATTTAGAGGTAAAATATAATTTTAATTTAAAGAAATAAAAAAATTATGAACAAGTAGCATTGAAACAACTAAAAGAAAATACAGAAATCATAATTAAACCAGCAAACAAGGGTAGTAGTCATTGTTAAAAAGAGTGACGATATAGAGGAGTGTTATCGCCAGCTAAATGATCAACATACATATAAGAAACTCACTAATAATCCAATAAATCAATTTAAAAATAAATTAGAGAAAAATATATTAGAGGGAATTAAAATGGGTATACTGAATAAAAAAAAAGAGTTTACATTTTTGAATAGAAAAATTTCCTAAGTTGATTACTCTGGTCCTCAGGAAAACACTTTCTTGGAAAACATTCTTAGCAATTACACACGACATCAGACTGTAGGACTATACAACAAAGAGTCTCTCTCTCCTTGGGAAGGGTTTAAGGACTACCCCTTTGGCTGTCCTTGCTTAATCAGTTAGTAAAGAGGTCGCTGATAAGGGTCTTTATGGAATTGCAGATGTCTCAAGAGAAAACATCCTGCTTGCATATAATTAATATCAGGACTCTCTCCCTAGCTCCTCACACTCTTGGTTTCATTGCCTATAATTGGTTTTTAGAGTTAGGGAAGTGAAGAAGTAAGGAATCCCCAACACATTATTTTGAATGGCTTTACCTAGCACACTACAGAATGAAGGGAGCCATACCTGGGTTATATCCTATATTCAACTTATTTAATGGACCTCAGAAGTTTAAATTTGTGGACAAGTAGGAGGGAGATTTTTAAACATCTAGTTCAATTTCAGACTAAGTTATTAATTTCTATAAAGTTAGATTAGTTGGAGGTACAAATAATATGCTTCAGTGAAAAAATACCCATTGAGGTGGTGCTGGATGCTAAGTAAATTTATAAAACATAGAAAAAGAAGCATCCCCAAGCATTTAAAAATTAACAATCAATGTCTCATACCCCACATATTATAGGGTAATAACCATAATATATTAAAATATAACTTTTATTCAAAACAGCATAAAGGGAATTTAAAATAAATCCAAAAATATACTGGTGAGTCCAGAACCTGTTACCCAGACATCAATTGAATCAATCCTGCACAGTATTACAATAATTAGAAAAGCACAACATGGGGTAATTATCCTCATTACAGTGTATGAGACAAGTAAAAAAATCTGTGACTATTAAGTATCCATAAGGAAGCAAAAGGGATTGGCAATCTGTTATATTCTCATGTCACCCTACTGTAACTATACCCGTGCTATTTTCATAAAAAAATATAAACAAGTCAAGCAAATATTTATGCACATCAATCCATAATGTGGCCCTGGCAAGTAGAGGACTCATCAGAAATGCCTAAGGTTATTAAATTACATAAGGATGATGCATTCTCTAGTAGTGACAATCTCAAAGAAAATTTCTAAAAAGTAATATATAGGGGGAATGTCCGGGCGGCAGCCATGATAGATCGCTGGCTCCAGTGGCTCCACCACAACTGGTGACTGTCAGACAAATATCTTTGAATTGTTTTGCCATCCTATTAATTAGTTAATAGCAACCATGAGTACATGCTATTCTGACCATTTTGCACTAACTTGTGATATGTTTGTAGCCCTGTTGTTCTGGATCACTTATGCTGGCTGCAAAAACAGCATGGTCTAGGCCATAGGCTTAATGCCCTCTGGATCATCCAGGTAAGCAATACTAGTGTTACCGATCAAAACTTGCTATAGGATGACCTTTTTTTCACTTGCTTGTGGAAACTGTGTAGCAGCTCTTAGATGAGCATAAGCAGAAAATAACTTTGCCATTGGAGGATAGGTTTAAATCAGTCATGGCCCTTTAAATGCTAGCAATTCACATATCAGAACCAACTCAGCAGACTGAGGATGCAACTGGCAGTGTATCAACAGAAATGTAGTATGGGAATAAAGTCAGAGACATTTCATAAACCTTGTTAGATGCTACTATACAGGCAGTAACCGTAGTCTATGTAAATCATTTAAGCTACTATGTATGCACCGCTACACCTGTGAAACACGATGTCTATCAACAGATTACTATCGAGAGTCATATGCAGTCTGAAGCTTATATGGTGACCAGGAGCTAGTCCCTAAATTGATACCTAGATGTGGTGTTGTGATGAGCAGATCCGGACTAACCGAAAGGCTCCATGATATGGAGACAACTAAGCAACCTGGTGGTTGGACGCTTGGAGCTATACTGCTAGAGATAAATCTGACCTGGCAGAAGATTAAATTTTATGTGAACTATCACTTCACACGCAATCTGTTTATATTTCATGTTGGAATGCAGAATCTTCACAGCTATTCTCTGGACATATCACTGTGCTTTTTGATAGATATAAAATATGGAACCCTCTTCAGACACTCCACAGCACATTGTAAATCTGCATTGGATAAAGTTCAGGGGAAGATGGAGTCTTCCATTATGCTGTGGGTTAAAAAGATTGCCGAAAGTGGCTGGTGAGATCTATTGCACAATCCTCTCCATCTCATATAAAGTCTCATATATATCTGGATTTCATTTCTGGTTGGAGGTAAATTAATGTCATTACATTCAGGACTATTTTTCTTGACTGGTAGTTCTATTACTTTTCTCCTGCCACTGCATAATGTCCTTCTGTATATAACAGAGGACTGTGTATTGTGAGATATGAAAAGTTCAGCTGCTATTTCAGAGTTTATTGTTCCTTGTGATGGTTATTAAGATTAATGTCTGGGATCATGATGGGAATAGTATGTTTTGCTACTGAGGTTATATTGGTAGGATTTTTTTAAAAAATATTTATGTATGTTCTACTTAGGTGGTGGTTTTCTTGGACTTCTCAAGAATGTCAACTTTATTGAGGCTATGCTGAGAATATATGCTCTATATGATATATCTATAAAACATATTGTTCATCAATGGATAAATTAAATTGAACATGTTTTGACCCTAGAAGAAATGTATTATAGTTTTTCTAACAAATCAGATCACTTTGTTAACATTCTCTTTTTGTGGAACCAGAATGCAATATCAAACCCAACAGTATGAGATTTGAACATAAATATACATTTTGAACATACAAGAGTTACCCATTCCCCCATTTTCCCTTTCTTTTTCCCTCCGGCTCTCTTTCCCCTATTTTGTTTTATTACCACGTGATACTTGTGACCTATATTTAAGCATGTGCTTACCTAATGGAGCCAGCTGATAGAGTATTGTAATACCGACATGTAATTTGTGAATGATATTCAGTTGGTTCAAAAAAGAGAATCTTTGTTTGTATTCCTTGCGAATATTTAAGTGTATGTATCTGTAACTATTTCAAACTAATAAAAGATTATTGGAGAAAGAAAAAAAACATTGGCCACAGTCATTAAGTTGTTGTTTTTTGCGTCTTCTAGATGTTAGCTGATTATATTAAGGCCCATAATAATTTCAATCAGTGTAAAATTACCTCTGGTCCTGCTGTCAGCAGCTGAGACCACAGGACAAGTAGAATTGTACCTTATACATACATATAATTATTAATATCTGTTAATATTGTGTTATAAATAACATGCCTTTTAATTTTCTCAATATTTTACGCCTACCCCATTAGAACATTTAGAAGCTCATCAAAGAGGTTTATATATCAGTTTTATTTATTCACTCTGGTTAGTCAGTAATATCATTATCCTACCTGCCCATATCCTCCTGATATCTACCCTAATTAGTGGTTAAGATTTTCAGTTATATAGGGCTAGATTACAAGTGGAGTGCTAAATTAACAAATGGAGCGCAATAATTAACCAGCCTTTACAAGTGGCTGGTTATTGTTATGGTGACCTCGCAGTAGCAATTAGCACTCCGAATAATGCGCAACTTACCCTCTTCTCTGATGGCATCAGAACGAGGTGCCCATAGGAGTCTATGGAAGCGTGCTCCCCTGATTTGGTTGACTTGACATTATCGTGTGCTGGTATTACAAAGTGGAGCGACATTTAGCTCTCCACTTGTAATCTGGCCCATAGCTGTTTGGTCATCTTAATGCAAGTGTCTAAGTTGATAAGTAGGTCTTACTAAGTGTCTGAGTTAGTAAGTCAGCATTACTATATATTTTCCTTTCATTAAAGTCATTGTGTCAAATCTGCTTGTTTTCAGCATATTATATTTATTGGGTCCAAGGGTGGCCCTAGCAGCCGTTTCCCCCCTAATAGTGAGCGGATCTTATTATAATTAAAAACGGAGGTTTTTTTTTTCAAGTTAAAAGCTACATAACAAGCTTATATATGATTTAGTATTATTTTTACTCCATTTGTGTTATTGTCTACATTTATAATTTAATGTTGTTTTGCTTAACAACACCAATGTGTAATTGCTCTGAGTACTCACTTTATATGTATGTGACGATATGCCTATGTTCACTTCTGTACCATCTTTTAAACCTCAATAAAAAATAATTGAAAAAAAGTAGTATATAGGTGGTACATGAGTCCCACAAGATTAAATCAATGTGCAAAATATCGGTCAGTTTGCAATAGGAACTGCGGGGGTCTTGGCATCTGTTACCACATGTGGTGGACATACCCACAAGTTAGTAATATTTGGTTTTAAGGGTGTATTGGGTGGATTTTATTTTTAGGTTAGGGTTTGGGCCTGCAAAAGAGCTAACTGCCCTTTTTTATTTTCATAGGGCTATTAGATTAGGTGTAATTAGTTTAAATATCTGTAATTTCTTTCTATTATTTTCTGTAATTTAGTGGGGGTTTTTGTGCTTTAGCTAATTGTATGTAATTTATTTAATTTAGTAAATTTATTTAATTATAGTGTAGTGTTAGGTGTTATTGTAACTTAGGTTAGGTTTTATTTTACATGTACTTTTGTATTTATTTTAGCTAGGTAGTTATTAAATAGTTAATAACTATTTAATAACTATTCTACCTAGTTAAAATAAATACTAACTTGCCTGTAAAATAAAAATAAACCCTAAGCTAGCTACAATGTAACTATTAGTTGGGGGCAGCAGATTAGGGGTCAATAAATGTAGGTAGGTGGCAGCGATGTTAGGGACGGCAGATTAGGGGTTAATAATATTTAACTAATGTTTGCGAGGCGGGAGTGGGGAGGTTTAGGGGTTAATATGTTTATTATAGTGGCGGCGACGTTGGGGGTGGCAGATTAGGGGTTAATAAATGTAGGTAGGTTGCAGCGACATTGGGGGCAGCAGATTAGGGGTTAATAAATATAATGTAGGTGTCGGCGATGTTGGGGGCAGCAGATTAGGGGTTAATAAATATAATGTAGGTGTCGGCGATGTTGGGGGCAGCAGATTAGGGGTTCATAAATATAATGTAGGTGGCGGCGGTGTCAGGAGCGGCAGATTAAGGGTTAAAATTTTAATTTTAGTGTTTGCTATGCGGGAGGGCCTCGGTTTAGGGTTTAATAGGTAGTTTATGGGTGTTAGTGTACTTTTTAGCACTTTAGTTATGAGTTTTATGCTACAGCATTGTACCATAAAACTCTTAACTACTGACTTTTAAATGCGTTAGGACTCTTGACAGGGTAGGGTGTACCGCTCACTTTTTGGCCTCCCAGGACGCTCGTAATATCGGCGCTATGGAAGTCCCATAGAAAAAAGACTTTACGAAGTTTACGTAAGTCGTTTTGCGGTAAGGCCAAAGAAGTGTGCGGTGACCCTAAACCTTCAAGACTCGTAATACCAGCGGGCGTAAAAAAGCAGCATTAGGACCTCTTAACACTGCTTTTTTACCTTAACGCACAACTCGTAATCTAGCCGATAGTTACTATACCCAAATGTCTAAAATAGCCCCAAACGTTTTGGACAATAAGGAAGATATATTAGATGCTTGGAAAAGCTGGATTTGTGGAAGGAGAGGTGGAGCGTGGAATCAGGCCTGATTTATTCCTATGAACTACCGCATGTGATCAAAGCTCCAGTGGGAGCTGAAACGTTATGCATTGTTGGCATTAAAAGGTGTGTTGCTAAATCTCGTGTGCTGGCTTTTTTGGCGTGGGACCGCAGGGATCATCACCAGGTCCTGTCTTTATGCTATTTCTCTCTCTCTCTCTCTCTCTCTCTCTCTCTCTCTCTCTCTCTCTCTCTCTATATATATATATATATATATAATTATATGCTTTTATTAAAGATAATTCACTTAAATTATATGTGTTCAGTTTAGTCTTATAAAAATATCTTCCTTTCTATGTATGCTCTGGCTAACTGGACTTTTTTTATTTTTTGTCCTGCTAAAACAGACTTACGGCCAGATATCAAATAGAATGGTGTTTAAGACTCCCACTTGCTATCTGCAAGTATTTTTTTTCCTACCATTAGACTTTAAAAATATGTTTAACTGAACATATGTACACTGTCAGAAAAAATGTGCAAAAATTGTACCTTTAGGGGTACAACAGCTTGTCACTGGGGCAGTACCCTCAAAGGTACACCTGCTGAACCCTATAAAATGGGTACACATTAGTACCCTTGCAGATTGTACCTTTCAAAGGCAAATATGTACCTTTGGTGACTAGATTGGACCTCAGTCCTATGGTACCATGTTGTACCCTTAAAAAAAATGGTGCAAATCTGGCCTTTTAAGGGTACTGCCCCAGTGACGAACCCTGTGTACTCATGATGGCAAATTTGAACTCAACACAGCATATTACAAATGCTGATCCATTCAATTTATCATATAACATACATATATGCATTTGATGTGTACTTTTTCAGGCAGTATTACAATAGCCACACTGCTTCTTTAAAACAAAGTTTGTATACTTTACTGTAATCATGTAACAATTACAAAGACTGCTACAGAACCACCTTAAGACTCAAAGCTAATCAACCAGTTCCAAAATGAACTTCTCAATGTGTTATATATCACTCTGTACTAGACTCTAAAAACACCCCATTTAATTTAGGGTGACATGCCACATAAAACATAAATATATAGAAAATATATAGAAAACAACACAATAATAAAATATTCTTCTAACGAAAAGAAGGGGGATTCGGGGGAGAGATAAACGATAAAACTCACAACCTTAGATTGAATTGTTACTCTATGCAAAATATATGCAAATTAGTCTATTTCCCTAGTACACACTTTGGTGATGAACCTGCTACCAATAGATGGAGCTGTGTTACACATGTCAAGGAACATTGAACCAATAGATGGCACTATGGCGTGTTACACAATGTCCATGTATGTGACTGGGGAACAGTTACAATTTTATTTTTTTAAAAACTGGTTCTTAAGCAGCTCTTGTTTATTTTATAGAGTTTAAAACAAAAAAAATTCTTTGTAATTTTAATTAATACATTTGCTTTATATTTAAGAGTTAACATCTTGATGCTCTAAATATAAACATTAAAATGTTAAGTGCTTGTTTGCCATTTAGAACCAGCAACACAGTATCATTGAATATATGGGTTATTAAAGGGACAGTCTAGTCAAAATTAAACTTTCATGACTCAGATAGGGCATGAAAATTTAAACAACTTTCCAATTGACTTTTATCTCTAAATTTGCTTTGTTCCCTTTGTGGTATTTTTGAAAAGCTAAACCTAGGTAGGCTCAAACTGATTTCTAAACCTTTGAAAACCGCCTCTTAGCTCAGAGCATTTTGAAAGTTTTTCACAGTTAGACAGTACTAGTTCATGTGTGTCATATAGATTAAAAAAATATGCTCACTCCCATGTAGTTATTTAGAAGTCTGCACTGATTGGCTAAACTGCATGCCTGTCAAAAGCACTGAGATAAGGGGGCAGTCTGCACAGGCTTAGATACAAGGTAATCACAGAGGTATAAAGTATATTAATATAACTGTGTTAGTTATGCAAAACTGGGGGATGGGTAATAAAGGGATTATCCATCTTTTTAAACAATAACAATTCTGGTGTAGACTGTCCCTTTAAGTATTTTTTTTTGCTTTGCCCACTTCTGGCATATTACCAACAACAATTGAACATAATTATTTTGCTGTACAACATGTATGTTGCATTAATTTTGGGTGACTGATAGTTATGTGAATATGAATAACTGAGCTGTACAAATGATATGGATTTGCAGGGGTTGGCAGCCTTGAACCACCCATCCCCCTCAACCTTTTAGTCACATAAATGATTTTACCTTTTTGGGGGGATTAAATGGTACAGGCATGGACCCTTTGACAGTTGGAAACATATTTGTACCTTATTTACCACTAAATGGTACATATTAGTTCCTTAAAGTGTAATTATGATCCACTGAGGGTACAACCACAGCAGTTGTACCCTAAGTGTTCACAAACGGACCCCAACCGTACCCTTTTTTCTGACAGTGTATAGTGTAGAAATAGATTTTATGAATCTTTATCTGCTCGTTATATTCATTCATGGTCAAAATGTAGCAGATTTAGAATTTGTAGATATTTCACACCATTGGAGAGGACTCTGGAGGAGATATACTAAATACACAGTTAGAAATAAAATGTTTTTTTTTTTTTGTTTTGCATACCCTCCTCCCCAATGATCTGGACTTTGAGTTGAGTTATGTCACTTTTTCAAGAAATGAGTATAACATTGTTATAATACAGGGAGTGCAGAATTATTAGGCAAGTTGTATTTTTGAGGATTAATTTTATTATTGAACAACAACCATGTTCTCAATGAACCCAAAAAACTCATTAATATCAAAGCTGAATAGTTTTGGAAGTAGTTTTTAGTTTGTTTTTAGTTATAGCTATTTTAGGGGGATATCTGTGTGTGCAGGTGACTATTACTGTGCATAATTATTAGGCAACTTAACAAAAAACAAATATATACCCATTTCAATTATTTATTTTTACCAGTGAAACCAATATAACATCTCAACATTCACAAATATACATTTCTGACATTCAAAAACAAAATAAAAACAAATCAGTGACCAATATAGCCACCTTTCTTTGCAAGGACACTCAAAAGCCTGCCATCCATGGATTCTGTCAGTGTTTTGATCTGTTCACCATCAACATTGCGTGCAGCAGCAACCACAGCCTCCCAGACACTGTTCAGAGAGGTGTACTGTTTTCCCTCCTTGTAAATCTCACATTTGATGATGGACCACAGGTTCTCAATGGGGTTCAGATCAGGTGAACAAGGAGTCCATGTCATTAGATTTTCTTCTTTTATACCCTTTCTTGCCAGCCACGCTGTGGAGTACTTGGACGCGTGTGATGGAGCATTGTCCTGCATGAAAATCATGTTTTTCTTGAAGGATGCAGACTTCTTCCTGTACCACTGCTTGAAGAAGGTGTCTTCCAGAAACTGGCAGTAGGACTGGGAGTTGAGCTTGACTCCATCCTCAACCCGAAAAGGCCCCACAAGCTCATCTTTGATGATACCAGCCCAAACCAGTACTCCACCTCCACCTTGCTGGCGTCTGAGTCGGACTGGAGCTCTCTGCCCTTTACCAATCCAGCCACGGGCCCATCCATCTGGCCCATCAAGACTCACTCTCATTTCATCAGTCCATAAAACCTTAGAAAAATCAGTCTTGAGATATTTCTTGGCCCAGTCTTGACGTTTAAGCTTGTGTGTCTTGTTCAGTGGTGGTCGTCTTTCAGCCTTTCTTACCTTGGCCATGTCTCTGTGTATTGCACACCTTGTGCTTTTGGGCACTCCAGTGATGTTGCAGCTCTGAAATATGGCCAAACTGGTGGCAAGTGGCATCTTGGCAGCTGCACGCTTGACTTTTCTCAGTTCATGGGCAGTTATTTTGCGCCTTGGTTTTTCCACACGCTTCTTGCGACCCTGTTGACTATTTTGAATGAAACGCTTGATTGTTCGATGATCACGCTTCAGAAGCTTTGCAATTTTAAGAGTGCTACATCCCTCTGCAAGATATCTCACTATTTTTGACTTTTCTGAGCCTGTCAAGTCCTTCTTTTGACCCATTTTGCCAAAGGAAAGGAAGTTGCCTAATAATTATGCACACCTGATATAGGGTGTTGATGTCCTTAGACCACACCCCTTCTCATTACAGAGATGCACATCACCTAATATGCTTAATTGGTAGTAGGCTTTCGAGCCTATACAGCTTGGAGTAAGACAACATGCATAAAGAGGATGATGTGGTCAAAATACTCATTGGCCTAATAATTCTGCACTCCCTGTATATTGATAAAGGCAACATTATAGATATGTATTCAGTAATAATTATTGTATATTTACCTACCTGTGTTTTTCCTTAATATATCTTTTACATTTATATGTTTTATATTCCTGATCTTTGTATGTATATATATATATATATATATATATATATATATATATATATATATATATATACAGGGAGTGCAGAATTATTAGGCAAGTTGTATTTTTGAGGATTAATTTTATTATTGAACAACAACCATGTTCTCAATGAACCCAAAAAACTCATTAATATCAAAGCTGAATAGTTTTGGAAGTAGTTTTTAGTTTGTTTTTAGTTATAGCTATTTTAGGGGGATATCTGTGTGTGCAGGTGACTATTACTGTGCATAATTATTAGGCAACTTAACAAAAAACAAATATATACCCATTTCAATTATTTATTTTTACCAGTGAAACCAATATAACATCTCAACATTCACAAATATACATTTCTGACATTCAAAAACAAAACAAAAACAAATCAGTGACCAATATAGCCACCTTTCTTTGCAAGGACACTCAAAAGCCTGCCATCCATGGATTCTGTCAGTGTTTTGATGTGTTCACCATCAACATTGCGTGCAGCAGCAACCACAGCCTCCCAGATACTGTTCAGAGAGGTGTACTGTTTTCCCTCCTTGTAAATCTCACATTTGATGATGGACCACAGGTTCTCAATGGGGTTCAGATCAGGTGAACAAGGAGGCCATGTCATTAGATTTTCTTCTTTTATACCCTTTCTTGCCAGCCACGCTGTGGAGTACTTGGACGCGTGTGATGGAGCATTGTCCTGCATGAAAATCATGTTTTTCTTGAAGGATGCAGACTTCTTCCTGTACCACTGCTTGAAGAAGGTGTCTTCCAGAAACTGGCAGTAGGACTGGGAGTTGAGCTTGACTCCATCCTCAACCCGAAAAGGCCCCACAAGCTCATCTTTGATGATACCAGCCCAAACCAGTACTCCACCTCCACCTTGCTGGCGTCTGAGTCGGACTGGAGCTCTCTGCCCTTTACCAATCCAGCCACGGGCCCATCCATCTGGCCCATCAAGACTCACTCTCATTTCATCAGTCCATAAAACCTTAGAAAAATCAGTCTTGAGATATTTCTTGGCCCAGTCTTGACGTTTCAGCTTGTGTGTCTTGTTCAGTGGTGGTCGTCTTTCAGCCTTTCTTACCTTGGCCATGTCTCTGAGTATTGCACACCTTGTGCTTTTGGGCACTCCAGTGATGTTGCAGCTCTGAAATATGGCCAAACTGGTGGCAAGTGGCATCTTGGCAGCTGCACGCTTGACTTTTCTCAGTTCATGGGCAGTTATTTTGCGCCTTGGTTTTTCCACACGCTTCTTGCGACCCTGTTGACTATTTTGAATGAAACGCTTGATTGTTCGATGATCACGCTTCAGAAGCTTTGCAATTTTAAGAGTGCTGCATCCCTCTGCAAGATATCTCACTATTTTTGACTTTTCTGAGCCTGTCAAGTCCTTCTTTTGACCCATTTTGCCAAAGGAAAGGAAGTTGCCTAATAATTATGCACACCTGATATAGGGTGTTGATGTCATTAGACCACACCCCTTCTCATTACAGAGATGCACATCACCTAATATGCTTAATTGGTAGTAGGCTTTCGAGCCTATACAGCTTGGAGTAAGACAAAATGCATAAAGAGGATGATGTGGTCAAAATACTAATTTGCCTAATAATTCTGCACTCCCTGTATATATATTACATACACACACA
The DNA here is from genome assembly GCF_027579735.1 of Bombina bombina. NCBI lineage: Eukaryota > Metazoa > Chordata > Amphibia > Anura > Bombinatoridae > Bombina > Bombina bombina. Next base: position 376,116,083 of record NC_069500.1, read on the forward strand.
TGTATATATACTTAGATCAACTACAATGTATTTCCTGACATACTTACATATAAAAAAGCTAATTTATTTATGGACGTTTGCCTGGACTTACAGGATTGCTAATAAATTATTAACGACCATTATCAGATGTTGAAAGGTACATTGGATACTATGCATACTTGGCGGTCACATGGAAGAGTGAAGTCTTGAGATGCTAACTCCATACAGACAAGCTTTGGGCTTGCCGAACCTGTGGTAATTATATCCAGTGCCATCTGTGACCTACGGGTAGCTATGTATTTGGATTGTATTTGATACTGACTTATACCCATAGTGACTTTATATTGCCAGTATTATTATTTTTTTGTTTTAATGCTTTATTAAATATCTTTTTTACTATACTAGGAATACTGTTTGCCTGTACATTGTAAATACAGGTGTGCACCAAATATTGAACTGTTTTTATCTCTTGACTACATGAAAAAGAATATGGTAATGATTATTATTTCTTTTAAGGCATGAAGATTTTCTATGCACTAAATATTGCTCCTTTGGAAAATTAGATTTTGGTTTCCATACTATAACCAGTGATTTGAGCTGACAAATGGAGAAAAATCACAAAAACCATTGGGAGTTTTTTTAGAAATTAAATTGTAATATAAGAGTCTGTCCTTAGACCTTTCACTATGGATGACGACATGTGATCATCCTCCCTTCAATGCCTTAACAGCAGATGACAGCCACGTGTAGTCATCAGGGGGTCCCTTCTGTAGCTGAGTGCAGCCCTCCTGCAGTTTAGAGATCCATACGAGATGGTTGAGGTTTCAGCATTTCCTCTGCAATCTAGCGGTGCTGGTATTGTCACCACACATGGGCTGCTGGGCATGTCTGGTAGAAGAGAACAATTGATGCAGGTATATCAACCCTTTTTGGGACCATGATTTAAAAACTGCTTGTTGGATTCCTGGTATAAATTCTGGATTCCCACATATTGGAAGAAGGGAAGAGCATTTAAAATCTATTCCCAGATTGAAGCAAATCTTCTGCCATGCAATGATAACATTCTTAAAAGTTATTAAATTTGTTAGAATACTAGGGAGATTCCCTATTGAACAATGCAAAATCGCCTTGAGAGAAAATGGTGAGATTATTTCTGTTTCAAGTTCATTAGAGGTAAATTTATTAAGATTCGTTAGCCAGTCCATGGCAGTCCTGGCTAACGTTACAAAATTGTACAGTTTAATATCTGGAAACACCAGCCCAGCATTCTCTTTTTTTTGTAAGTTTTTCTATTGATATGCAGGCTTTTTGCTTTTTCCATAAAAAATTGTGAAAAAATTGAGTAGAATTTATTTATCTGCTGTTTTAAAACAAAAAACGTGGTAAATTCTGTAACAAATACAGAATTTATGGAAATATAATTGTTTTAATCAAGGTGATTCTGGCTGACAAAGAAATGGGAAGATCTATCCAGTTTTTAAGATCTGAGATAGATTTACTAAAAACCTGCGGAAAATTAATCTCATACCAAAATTTCGGATTCTTATGAAGTTGTATCCCCAAATATTTTATGTAATCTGTTGATTTAAAAGGATGATGTAAATAGCTATCTGGTTTCTTCATGATTCACATCAATTCGCTTTTTCCCAGATTGATCTTATAGCCTGAAATCGAGCTGAAGATAGTGAGCATGTCTAATAATAAAGGTATAGATTTTTTTGAGTTTTCCAAGAAAACCAGTAAATCGTCAGCATACAATAATATTTTTATCTTCTCAGTACCAAATTTCTGCCCTATCAATTCAGACCGAAGCCATATAGTGAGGGATTCTATAGATATATTGAACAATAACGGGGAAAGGGGACATCCTTGACATTCCACAACCTAATAAAATTCTAGCTGAGGAGTTACCATTAATCAATAGATAGGAATAAGGATTTGTATATAGTTTCCAAATAAAACCTACAAAATTACCAATGAATCCAAACTGGGATAAAGAATCTAGCAGGTGAATCCAAGAAATGGAGTCAAAAGCTTTCTCTGCGTCTAATGACAGCAGAGACAGATCTGTGTCAAACATCTTCTTTTTAGTAGATTTTTTAGGTAATTGTTGAGGGATTGTATTCCAAAAATAATCCAAAATGACTTTCACTTTACGCAAGTTTAAAGACATATTCCTTCCCTGTATGAAACCCGTTTGATCAGGATGTATTATTTTATACAGAAATTTGTTTAACCTGTTAACTAAGATAGCCGTGAGGATTTTATAATCAGCGTTTTAAACAGAAATCGGCCTATAGGAAGCTGGCTCTTCGTCATCCTTGCCTTTTTTATGAATAAGAGTAATATTAGCTGCAGAAAAGTAGCTTGATATTGGCATATTAGTAATATAATACGAATTAAAGAGTTTAGTAAGTGTATACTTAATAACTTCTACTAACATTTTATAAAACTCTGCCGGGAGCCAATCTGGGCCCGCCGCCTTATTCAGTTTAGATTCACCGATAGCCTCACATATCGCATCTACTGAGAATGGTTTATTGATCAATTCAAGATCATTTTCTGAAACCTTGGGAGGTGAAATTTTGGACCAGAAGTTTGTTCTATTAGATAGATCTTCATCAACTTTTTTATATAAATTTTGATAAAATGTAAAAAATGCCTCCCTGATATTTTCATTATCAGTATATCTATAACCCCCTTCCTTAATTGCTGCTATATAGTTTTTACTCTTCCTATTCTTAGTTATTTATGCTAAATATTTAGCGGAACAACCAATATACCCCTTATATCGATTGTTGATTTTCTTATCTTCCTCTAAACACTTTTGCTTTCAAAATAGCTACCTTTCGGTTCTAGCGTGGCAGTATTTATCCCAGTTAAACTTAGAGTTCTCCGATCTATATCGTAAAAATGCATTCCTGAGCTGATTAGATAGCTATAGTTCCCTAGCTTGCCGTTTTCTTTTCCAATTACACATATATGCTTTTATCTTTCCCCTCAAAACCGCTTTTGCCATTTCCCAATATACTTCAATTTTATCATAATACCCTCTGTTATTATGATGGAAATCTTTCCATTGACCCGAAAACCAAGTATTAAATTTAGTATTCTCTAACATAAAACGTGGAAATGTGAAAAAATTATTTACACGCTTTTCAGCTTTCATCAATTGAAATTTGATGGAAATTATTGCATGATCTGAGACCAATATCTCATGAATTTTGGGTTCAGAATCTAATAAAATGAACTGCTCTGAAACAAGAATGTAATCAATTCTGGAGAATGAACGATGGGTCTTGGACACACATGTATATTCATAGCTTTCTGGGTTTTTAATTCTCCAGATATCGTTAAGTTTTAAGGCCGTACAATTTTTTTTAAAATACTGGCCAATTTTTTCATTCTTAACCTTCTCTTTAGTTGAGGATCTGTCTAACTTAGAACATAGTGTTATGTTGAAATCGCCAGCAAGAATTAATCTTTCACTAGCAATTGAGTATAACTTACTTTTAATTGTGTCCCAGAACTGTGGAGAAAACACATTTGGCCCATATATATTACCTATCATATATTGTGTACCACCAATTGTTAAGTGAACAAATATATACTTACTATTCGGATCACGCTCCACTTTTAATACTTGATATTCTATTTTTTTGTGTATTAAAATTGCAACACCACAGCTCCTTTTAGTGGAAGGTGCGACCAATACTTCCCCAACCCATTGAGTCTTTAACTTGCTTAATTTACTCTCCTTAAGATGCGTTTCCTGAATCATGGCAATGTCAGGGTCGTGTCTACCCAACTGTGCTATTATTTGCTTGTGTTTTATTGGGGAAGAAATTCCCCCGACATTCCATAACAGGATATTCAACTGTGTACCCATTTAAAGATATTCTGTATACTTAAATGACACATAGAGAGATGGAGCAATAGAAAAAAACAAAAAAAAAAACACTGCACATAACATAAATCAAGAACTCCTAACATACCCCTACCGAGCGAATATCCTATATTGGCTGACCTTTGGTCACTCAGGTAAGAAAAAGTACAAATTTTATTAACCCTATTTTCCATAAGGGTGAACCTTGGTTCCTTAAAAAATAAATTATTTAAATAGCGGCCAGCAATTCCTGCGCTTCTTGGACATTATTTAATATGTTAATTTTCCCCTTAACATCCACCCATAGTTTGGCTGGATATAACATTCTAACTTTACAGCCTTTTTCGGTGAATTGAGAAAAATAGGGGGACATACTTTTCCTTTTTTTTGAGTTTCGTTAGAGAAATCTTGGAACATCAGTATTTTATGATTATTTATAGTTAATGTACCAAGTTCCCTAAAGAGTTTAAACATTTCTATCTTGTCTTGATAATTCAGGACTCTAAATGAGTGTTCTGTTAAACTCTGTATCCTCCGCTTTAGATCTAATAGTACCCACCCTATGAGCTCTCTCTATTTTTAACAGAAGATTTTCCTCAGGTATACCAAGAGCTTGTGGTAGTATTAGTGAGGTAAATTTGATTAAGTCTGAGTAATTCGTATTTTCTGGAAGGCCTACAATACGTACATTGTTACGTCGAGACCTATCCTCAAGGTCTTCGAGTCTAGTATTGATCGACTGAATATATCTTCCCTGTTCCTGGATTAAATTATTATGGGTACTAACCTGATCCTCCAGTTCCGAAATTCTGCTCTCTGCTTCTGTCACCCTTGCAAATTGCCTAATTTTGTTGGATAATATGGATACTTCAGAGGTGATAGAACCCAGCTCTTTCTTAATTGCATCCAATTGGGGAGTGAAAAAAGCAGAGAGCTGAAACATAAGGTGGGCAGAATCAGTGATCTGAGGCTGAATTTCAGAGGAGGATTCAATACTAAGATCGGCACTCTTGGGTTTCCTATCCTTACCTTTAGCCAGCATTACGGGTGAATGTGTTTTCACCTGTGACATAAATTTATCCATATGCTTATACTTGTGTGGTAGCTTCTGAGTATCATCTACCAGTTAATTTTTTAAAAGTTTAATAAGTGATAAATCCACTAAATAAAATAAATTAGAGGCTTAATCAGCCATGACCACACAAAATTGTGTACAAATCAAAAAAATAAAAGTGGGAGAAGAAAAAAAAAAGTTACTGACCCTTTAAAGGGCAAAATCAGCAAAAAGACCAGAATATTTGCCTGGGATCCACTACCTTCAGACTACTATAAGAATTATATATATATATATATATATATATATATATATATATACTGTATATAATTTCAATAAATCTTAGGGTGAATTCCTTTACATTAGAGGGACCCAAGACCCCTATGCAATTTACATGGTTTTTCTTAAGAAGATGTGCAGATAGTCATATAATTACCTTAACCCACAAAGTTTCACATTTCTATACAGCTCAAGTTGTCATATCTGTAGTTTATATGAACAGTAATAGCTATTTAGAAAGATAAACCAACATGCAGCATGACATTTTTCAGGGAACCATTATGACTTTTGTAATTTTTGACATGGCTCACAGCTTAATTCTTCACAGATTGCATCATACTATGTCCCATTCAGGGTATAACTGAAAATTTATACAGAATTCTACAGACACTAAATATGTAACACAACCAGGATATCATTTTTACTCCCAAACTCTATTTGCGCTGTATTTCATACTTTTAAGTCTGCTCACTACTATTTCCTTGTAAGATTACTATTCAGCGTATACCAAGATGTACCCAATACATGAGATTTCTCAATAGACGCTATATTTGCTTATAAAAAAATAATAGAGATTCCAAATCCGTGGGAGTGATCTGTAATCAATTGTTCCCAGCTGACCGGAGGGAATATCTCTTTAAGGGGAATCCCCGTATATATGTCCTAAGACCCCTTATTTTAAAGACCAAAATTCCCTCTTTAAAATAAAGCCCCTATATAGGTTTAAATAGAGAGATGATGACTTTAGTAGTGAGCAAATGTCTTGAATAAATGTGCATTTATTTGAGTAGAGGCTTAAAGGGACACTGAAGCCAATGTTTTTCTTTCGTGGTTCAGATAGAGCATGCAATTTTAAGCAACTTTCTAATTTACTCCTATTATCAATTTTTCTTTGTTCTCTTGCTTTTTTATTTGAAAAAGAAGGCATCTAAGCTATTTTTTTGGTTCAGACAATGGAAAGCACTTGTTTATTGGTGGATGAATTTATCCACCAATCAGCAAGAACAACCCAGGTTGTTCACCAAGAATGGGCCGGCACCTAAACTTACATTCTTGCATTTCAAATAAAGATACAAAGAGAATGAAGACAATTTGATAATAGGAGTAAATTAGAAAGATGCTTAAAATTGCATGCTCTATCTGAATCCCAAAAAGAAAAAAATTGGGTTCAGTGTCCCTTTAAGGCAGCCCCTATGTTATGTAAAGTTATTTAACTATACCCAAAGATCTCTATTTATAAGAGGTTATCTCCTTTTTTTTTTCAAGAGTTTATCAAAAGCATGCACACTATTGTTTACAACCTTGTATATTAAAATTTTTATAAAATATGCAATGTTTTTACACTTTTTGTTTTACAGTTCTCACGTGTCATGATATATACATAAATATTGGTATAGTTTGAACCTACTGGGAAAAAAATATATGTGTTGTTTTCTCCTTGAAAATGGCCTACAGAAGGGTTAAATGTGTGCAGTATCTAGAGACTCCTGAACAGTTCAACACAGGGATTAAAATGGATCAGTTAGGAGTTAAAGAACTCTGCAGAGTGAGATAAACCTTTCTCATGGTAACATTTATATTTTTTAAACTCTTTAAGGGACCTTGGCATACTGAAAAGACTCCTTAGATCATTTTGTCTGAGCAGAGAGATTTAGATCATTGGGCCCATAGTGTCTGAATGAGGGTTCATGGAGCATATAGAGCACGCTTGAGTATGCTGCTTAAACAATAATCGTTTACTAGAAGCATTTTTGCTAATACAAGTACATAGTAGAAATAATTCTATTCAAAACTGCAATTTACTTTTATGCATATTTCAAATTTGGACCATACTGTCCCTTTAATGCCTCTTGTAATCCAAATGTTGAATAAGTATTTTAACTTTTTTTTTATAAGAGCAACATTTTCTAATAAGAAATTCTGATACTGTGAACAAATGTTCCTTTACTGGAAATACAAAGTACACCATTTCTTCCCTCTTCAAAATCTTACACAGTCCAATTTCTATTCAATGAAAGAAAGAAAGCCCAGATGGTAATTTATCTATGTAAAAAACAACATATGGCTAGATCACAACTGACATGTACACTGTACCAACAAGGTCTCTTCATAGTTACAACCCTAGTGCTGTAATGTGAGTTTGGCTAGTGATCAAATTCAAGCAAAACAAATATTGCAACAGCAGTGACTATGTAACCACAGCCAAATATGTCTATGGAGTTTGCCACATACAGTTAATATGTGTAGGATAATTAAGTTAGTAAGGGCCAATATACAAATGTGTCTACATTATTATTATTGTCTGTTAGTGATGATAACCACAAATAATTTAGTAACAGCTGTTACACCCAAAAAAAGATGATAACAAAATCAGTGTTTCCTCATAGGAATAGAATCCACTCATGACCCAGCCCTCATTACCAAATAAACTATCTGTACTGACCTAATTCCACACACTAGTTTTGACACCCCATGCTGCAAATCAACCTAAGCACACTGTCCTGATACTACCCAGCACTGTTATCCCAAGTCCCTTTGTGTAGATTATATCTCCTAAAACAAGTGATTGTAAATCCAAAGGTACCCTAAGACAATTGATGATTTAACTATAAGAAAGTTTATATACGTTTAGATTACAAGCGCAATCATTACCACAAAAAGTGCAAGGTCTTGATATATTTACCTCTAGAACCTATATTACATTTGGGCATTAAATAATAAGTGCAAATTGGAAATTCACATTCATATTACAAGTCCAACAGCTAATTTGTTGTACTTAGGTAATAACCACATTTAAATAGTAATATTATTAATAGTATTTATTAAGTTAAATGCTCTGGTAAAGTCTTTGGGCTCCATTTATCATTTGCTTGTGCAATGCTGCATAATTGGAGCTAGATTACAAGTGGAGTGCTATTTAACTCTCCCGCTCGAGCATTAACTGCACTAGAAATATGCTTTTTGCACTCGTCATATTCTGCTCCTATTACAAGTTGAAAGTAAACTATTTTCACTCACGAGCATAAAAAACTAACTTAGGATATTGTGTGTGCAATAACCTATTATATATTTACTAGTCAATAAGCCTGCCCAGAGGACAGTCTAATTATTTTTTAAACTACAGATGTAGAAACAACCTATTTTGTAACTCTTCTTTTATATAAATATATAAGCTACAGGTGTAGCAATACTATAATTTTAAAGGACGACTGTCATAAATATATCAAAAATATTTTCTAATTACCCTATTAACACCTAAACTGCAAAACCCCCACATCGCAATAAACCTAATTATCCTATTAACCCCTAAACCGCAAAACCCCTACATTGCAATACACCTAATTACCCTATTATCCCCTAAACCGCAAAACCCCCAAATTGCAATAAACCTTATTAACCTATTAACCCCTAAACCACAAAACTCCCACATAAACCTAATTAATTTATTAACCCCTTAAACCGCCAAAATCCACAACGCAAATAACTATTTAAATAACTAAGCCCCTTAACCTAACACCCCCTAACCTAACACACCCTTAAATTAACCCAAATTACCTAAACTAATAAATAATAATAACATTACATAAAATAAAAAATCAGATTACCAAATTTTACAAAATTAAACTTAATCCCTATGAACATAAAAAAGCCCCCCAAAATAAAAACACCCCTACTCTAAGAATAAACTACCAGTAGCCCTTAAAAGGACAAGAGGAGACAGATGCGCCACATGGCCCAATATTGTTTGATCCAAAAGATGGTAATTTATATGTAAGGAATAAACTCACATTTATAAAGGCACCTCAATTAGTGCTGTAGAAGCAGTCTGGGATGTATAACAGACACCCAGAAGACCAACCTCCAGAATGAAGTGTGAAATCTGTATTAAAACGATATAAAAGACACATGGGGCGCGATCCGATATCGATCGCAGTTTGCGGCGTAAGCGAGGAGACCGGCGTCGCCCGCAGTTTCAGCTCGCAACTCGAGCCATCCCATATAAGTCACCGTCAGATGCTAACGTGCCGTAAGTCTCACAAACCAGCGATGTCCAGAAATCTGCGTAAGTACAAATTTCTGGCGTCGCCAGTGACTTGCGGCACGTTAGAATCTGCCGGCGCCTATAAAACCTGACTAAAGTTTAAAACACCCGCACTGTCTAACACGCCTCCCTAACATAGCCCGCACTGTCTAACACGCCTCCCTAACATAGCCCGCACTGTCTAACCCTCTATCCGCTATCCCCCCTCACTAGCCTAACAATAAAAAAGCTATTAACCCCTAAACCGCCGCTCCTTTACCCCGCCGCAACCTAATAAAGTTATTAACCCCTAAACCGCCGCTCCCGTACCCTGCCGCCAGCTATATTATATCTATAACCCCCTAAAGTGAGCCCCTAACACCGCCGCCATCTATATTAAAATTATTAACCCCTAATGTAAGCCCCTTACACTGCCGCCATCTCTATTAAAATGATTAACCCCTAATTTAATCTACCTACCCTTCCGCCAGCTATATTATCTATATTAACCCTAAGTATATTATAGTTAATATAGGTATTACATTATATATATTAACTATATTAACCCTAATTATATTAGGGTTAATATAGTTACTATAGTATTTATATTAACTATATTAACTCTATCTAACCCTAACACCCCTAACTATATTTATATTAAATTAATCTAATTAATTTATAAACTAAAATATTCCTATTTAAATCTAAATACTTACCTATAAAATAAACCCTAAGATAGCTACAATATAATTAATAATTACATTGTAGCTATGTTAGGGTTAATATTTATTTTACAGGTAAAATGTTAATTATTTTAACTAGGTATAATAGATATTAAATAGTTATTAACTATTTAATATCTACCTAGTTAAAATAATTACCCAATTACCTGTAAAATAAATCCTAACCTAAGTTATAAATACACCTACACTATAAATAAATTTAATAAACTACAAACATCTATCTAAAAATACAATTAAATTAACTAAACTAAATTACAAAAAAAAACAAACACTAAATTACAAAAAATAAAGAAAGATTACAAGATTTTTAAGCTAATTACACCTATTCTAAGCTCCCTAATAAAATAATAAACCCCCAAAATAAAAAAAATTCCCTGCCCTATTCTAAATTAAACAAATTTCAAAGCTCTTTACCTTACCAGCCCTTAAAAGGGCCTTTTGTGGGGCATGCCCCAAAGAATTCAGCTCTTTTGCATTCAACAAATACAATCCCCCCCCCCCATTACAACCCACCACCCACATACCCCTATTCTAAACCCACCCAAACCCCCTTAAAAAAGCCTAACACTACCCCCCTGAAGATCTCCCTACCTTGTCTTCACCACACCGGGCCGAACTCCTGATCCGATCCGGGCGATGTCATCCTCCAAGCGGCAAAGAAGAATTCTTCCTCCGGCGACGTCTTCCTCCAAGCGGCAGCAAAGTCTTCATTCTTCCGGCGGCATCTTCAATCTTCTTTCTTCGCTCCGCCGCGGAGCATCCATCCCGGCCGACTGCTAAACTTGGAATGAGGTACCTTTAAATGACGTCATCCAAGATGGCGTCCGCCGAATTCCGATTGGCTGATAGGATTCTATCACCCAATCGGAATTAAGTTAAAAAAATCTGATTGGCTGATTGAATCAGCCAATCAGATTCAAGTTCAATCCGATTGGCTGATCCAATCAGCCAATCAGATTGAGCTCGCATTCTATTGGCTGATCGGAACAGCCAATAGAATGCAAGCTCAATCTGATTGGCTGATTGGATCAGCCAATCGGATTGAACTTGAATCTGATTGGCTGATTCAATCAGCCAATCAGATTTTTTTAACTTAATTCCGATTGGGTGATAGAATCCTATCAGCCAATCGGAATTCGGCGGACGCCATCTTGGATGACGTCATTTAAAGGTACCTCATTCCAAGTTTAGCAGTCGGCCGGGATGGATGCTCCGCGGCGGCGGAGCGAAGAAAGAAGATTGAAGATGCCGCCGGAAGAATGAAGACTTTGCTGCCGCTTGGAGGAAGACGTCGCCGGAGGAAGAATTCTTCTTTGCCGCTTGGAGGATGACATCGCCCGGATCGGATCAGGAGTTCGGCCCGGTGTGGTGAAGACAAGGTAGGGAGATCTTCAGGGGGGTAGTGTTAGGCTTTTTTAAGGGGGGTTTGGGTGGGTTTAGAATAGGGGTATGTGGGTGGTGGGTTGTAATGGGGGGGGGGGGGATTGTATTTGTTGAATGCAAAAGAGCTGAATTCTTTGGGGCATGCCCCACAAAAGGCCCTTTAAAGGGCTGGTAAGGTAAAGAGCTTTGAAATTTGTTTAATTTAGAATAGGGCAGGGAATTTTTTTTATTTTGGGGGTTTATTATTTTATTAGGGGGCTTAGAATAGGTGTAATTAGCTTAAAAATCTTGTAATCTTTTTTTATTTTTTGTAATTTAGTGTTTGTTTTTTTTTGTAATTTAGTTTAGTTAATTTAATTGTATTTTTAGATAGATGTTTGTAGTTTATTAAATTTATTTATAGTGTAGGTGTATTTATAACTTAGGTTAGGATTTATTTTACAGGTAATTGGGTAATTATTTTAACTAGGTAGATATTAAATAGTTAATAACTATTTAATATCTATTATACCTAGTTAAAATAATTAACATTTTACCTGTAAAATAAATATTAACCCTAACATAGCTACAATGTAATTATTAATTATATTGTAGCTATCTTAGGGTTTATTTTATAGGTAAGTATTTAGATTTAAATAGGAATATTTTAGTTTATAAATTAATTAGATTAATTTAATATAAATATAGTTAGGGGTGTTAGGGTTAGATAGAGTTAATAAAGTTAATATAAATACTATAGTAACTATATTAACCCTAATATAATTAGGGTTAATATAGTTAATATATATAATGTAATACCTATATTAACTATAATATACTTAGGGTTAATATAGATAATATAGCTGGCGGCGGGGTAGGTAGATTAAATTAGGGGTTAATCATTTTAATAGAGATGGCGGCGGTATAGGGGGATTAGATTAGGGGTTAATAATTTTTATATAGGTGGCGGCGGTGTAAGGGGTCAGATTAGGGGATAGATAAGGTAGATGGCGGCGGTTTTAGAGGCTCACAGTAGGGGGTTAGTTTATGTAGATGGCGGCGGGGTTCGGGAGCGGCGGTTTAGGGGGTAATAACTTTATTAGGGATTTCGGGGGGGGGATCGCGGTTGACAGGGAGATAGACATTGCGCATGCGTTAGGTGTTAGGTTTATTTTAGCAGATCGCGGTTGACAGGGAGATAGACATTGAGCATGCGTTAGGTGTTAGGTTTATTTTCTAGTTAGTTTAGGGAGTTACGGGGCTCCAATAGTCAGCGTAAGGCTTCTTATGGCTGCTTTTTGTGGCGAGGTGAAAATGGAGTAAGTTTTCTCCATTTTCGCCACGTAAGTCCTTACGCTGCATATTGGATACCAAACTGCGCGGGTTTGGTATACCTGCCTATGGCCCAAAAAACTGCGGGCGACGGCAGAAATATACGCGCGTAACTTCTAGCTTACGCCGTATATAGGATACCAAATCCGCGCAATTATTGGCGTCGCCGGCTTTTGCGGGCGACGATTTTTATCGGATCGACCCCAAGGTGCCTATATGTCCTAGTATTGTTTAAGCAATGATGAATGTAGACAAATATAAAGAATAGTACTCACAATAATTGTAGCATCTCCATTGATGCTAATAGAGCAGGATGGGGTCAATACAGTCACCCAACAGACTTGGTACAAAGGCACTTAGGATAAGACAGCAATCCAGAAGATCCAAAAAGATCAGACAACAATCCAAAAGATCCAAAAGGGCCCCAGGAGTTCAAAAGGGTCCAAGAATAAGGCAGCAAGTGTTCAAAGTAAAAAAATTACTTTATTAAAATGTTTAAAAATCACAAGCGACGCGTTTTCAGCCTATGGCTGTTTCTTCAGGCTTAACAAAACACTTGCTATATATGCCATAAATCTTATTAAAAAATACATATTACATGGTGAGGGGGAGGTCTATACTAATTAATGATACTCTAATAGCCAATCAGATTGATAATAAGAAAGTGGATCAAAATCAACATTATACAAACAAAGTCTCATTCAAAACATAGAACTACAAATGGTTGTCAGTATAGCTGATCAGCAAAAATTCATAACATGCACAGATTAAAACTTCATTCATCAGTTAATCATAAAAACAGTATACTATACCAGAGCATAAAAAATCGAAATAATCAGGTAACAAAACATACCTAAAATGATTGCACAAGTCTTATAACTCATAGACCTAGATTTGGAGTTTGGCGTTAGCCGTGAAAACCAGCGTTAGAGGCTCCTAACGCTGGTTTTAGGCTACCGCCGGTATTTGGAGTCACTCAAAATAGGGTCTAACGCTCACTTTCCAGCCGCGACTTTTCCATACCGCAGATCCCCTTACGTCAATTGCGTATCCTATCTTTTCAATGGGATCTTTCTAACTCCGGTATTTAGAGTCGTTTCTGAAGTGAGCGTTAGACATCTAACGACAAAACTCCAGCCGCAGGAAAAAAGTCAGTAGTTAAGAGCTTTCTGGGCTAACGCCGGTTTATAAAGCTCTTAACTACTGTGCTCTAAAGTACACTAACACCTATAAACTACCTATGTACCCCTAAACCGAGGTCCCCCCACATCGCCGACAATCGAATATTTTTTTTAACACCTAATCTGCCGACCGCCACCTACGTTATACTTATGTACCCCTAATCTGCTGCCCCTAACACCGCCGACCCCTGTATTATATTTATTAACCCCTAATCTGCCCCCCACAACGTCGCCGCCAGCTACCTACAATAATTAACCCCTAATCTGCCGACCGCAAAGCGCCGCCACCTACATTATAGCTATGTACCCCTAATCTGCTGCCCCTAACACCGCCGACCCCTATATTATATTTATTAACCCCTAATCTGCCCCCCACAACGTCGCCGCCAGCTACCTACAATGATTAACCCCTAATCTGCCGACCGCAAAGCGCCGCCACCTACATTATAGCTATGTACCCCTAATCTGCTGCCCCTAACACCGCCGACCCCTATATTATATTTGTTAACCCCTAATCTGCCCCCCTCAACGTCGCCTACACTTATTAACCCCTAATCTGCCGAGCGGACCGCACCGCTACTATAATAAAGTTATTTACCCCTAATCCACCTCACTAACCCTATAATAAATAGTATTAACCCCTAATCTGCCCTTCCTAACATCGCCGACACCTAACTTCAATTATTAACCCCTAATCTGCCAACCGGAGCTCACCGCTATTCTAATAAATGTATTAACCCCTAAAGCTAAGTCTAACCCTAACACTAACACCCCCCTAAATTAAATATAATTTAAATCTAACGAAATTAATTAAATCTTATTAAATAAATTATTCCTATTTAAAGCTAAATACTTACCTGTAATATAAACTCTAATATAGCTACAATATAAATTCTAATTATATTGTAGCTATTTTAGGATTAATATTTATTTTACAGGCAACTTTGTAATTATTTTAACCAGGTACAATAGCTATTAAATAGTTAAGAACTTTTTAATAGATAAAATAGTTAAAATAATTACAAATTTACCTGTAAAATAAATCCTAACCTAAGTTACAATTAAACCTAACACTACACTATCAATAAATTAATTAAATACAATTCCTACAAATAAATACAATTAAATAAACTAGCTAAAGTACTAAAAATATAAAAAGAACTAAGTTACAAAAAATAAAAAAATATTTACAAACATAAGAAAAATATTACAACAATTTTAAACTAATTATACCTACTCTAAGCCCCCTAATAAAATAACAAAGACCCCAAAATAACAAAATGCCCTACCCTATTCTAAATTACTACATTTCAAAGCTCTTTTACCTTACCAGCCCTGAACAGGGCCCTTTGCGGGGCATGCCCCAACAAATTCAGCTCTTTTGCCTGTAAAAAAAAACATACAATACCCCCCCCAACATTACAACCCACCACCCACATACCCCTAATCTAACCCAAACCCGACTTAAATAAACTTAACACTAAGCCCCTGAAGATCTTCCTACCTTGTCTTCACCCTACCAGGTTTACCGATCCGTCCTGAAGAGCTCCTCCGATGTCCTAATCCAAGCCCAAGCGGGGGGCTGAAGAGGTCCATGATCCGGCTGAAGTCTTCATCCAAGCGGGAGCTGAAGAGGTCCATGATCCGGCTGAAGTCTTCATCCATGCGGGAGCTGAAGAGGTCCATGATCCGGATGAAGTCTTCGAACAACGGCATCTTCAATCTTCTTTCTTCTGGATCCATCTTGCAGACCTCCGACGCGGAACATCCTCTTCTCCCGACGCCTACTAGCCGAATGACGGTTCCTTTAAGGGACGTCATCCAAGATGGCGTCCCTCGAATTCCGATTGGCTGATAGGATTCTATCAGCCAATCGGAATTAAGGTAGGAATATTCTGATTGGCTGATGGAATCAGCCAATCAGAATCAAGTTCAATCCGATTGGCTGATTCGATCAGCCAATCAGATTGAGCTTGCATTCTATTGGCTGTTCCGATCAGCCAATAGAATGCGAGCTCAATCTGATTGGCTGATTGGATCAGCCAATCGGATTGATCTTGATTCTGATTGGCTGATTCCATCAGCCAATCAGAATATTCCTACCTTAATTCCGATTGGCTGATAGAATCCTATCAGCCAATCGGAATTCGAGGGACGCCATCTTGGATGACGTCCCTTAAAGGAACCGTCATTCGGCTAGTAGGCGTCGGGAGAAGAGGATGTTCCGCGTCGGAGGTCTGCAAGATGGATCCGGAAGAAAGAAGATTGAAGATGCCGTTGTTCAAAGACTTCATCCGGATCATGGACCTCTTCAGCTCCCGCATGGATGAAGACTTCAGCCGGATCATGGACCTCTTCAGCTCCCGCTTGGATGAAGACTTCAGCCGGATCATGGACCTCTTCAGCCCCCCGCTTGGGCTTGGATTAGGACATCGGAGGAGCTCTTCCGGACGGATCGGTGAACCTGGTAGGGTGAAGACAAGGTAGGAAGATCTTCAGGGGCTTAGTGTTAGGTTTATTTAAGGGGGGTTTGGGTTAGATTAGGGGTATGTGGGTGGTGGGTTGTAATGTTGGGGGGGGTATTGTATGTTTTTTTTACAGGCAAAAGAGCTGAATTTCTTGGGGCATGCCCCGCAAAGGGCCCTGTTCAGGGCTGGTAAGGTAAAAGAGCTTTAAAATGTAGTAATTTAGAATAGGGTAGGGCATTTTGTTATTTTGGGGGTCTTTGTTATTTTATTAGGGGGCTTAGAGTAGATGTAATTAGTTTAAAATTGTTGTAATATTTTTCTTATGTTTGTAAATATTTTTTTATTTTTTGTAACTTAGTTCTTTTTTATTTTTTGTACTTTAGCTAGTTTATTTAATTGTATTTATTTGTAGCAATTGTATTTAATTAATTTATTGATAGTGTAGTGTTAGGTTAATTGTAGGTAATTGTGGGTAGTTTATTTAATTAATTTATTGATAGTATAGTGTTAGGTTTAATTGTAACTTAGGTTAGGATTTATTTTACAGGTAAATTTGTAATTATTTTAACTATTTTAGCTATTAAATAGTTCTTAACTATTTAATAGCTATTGTACCTGGTTAAAATAATTACAAAGTTGCCTGTAAAATAAATATAAATCCTAAAATAGCTATAATATAATTATAATTTATATTGTAGCTATATTAGGATTTATTTTACAGGTAAGTATTTATCTTTAAATAGGAATAATTTATTTAATAAGAGTTAATTAATTTCGTCAGATGTAAATTATATTTAACTTAGGGGGGTGTTAGTGTTAGGGTTAGACTTAGCTTTAGGGGTTAATACATTTATTAGAATAGCGGTGAGCTCCGGTCGGCAGATTAGGGGTTAATAATTGAAGTTAGGTGTTGGTGATGTTAGGGAGGGCAGATTAGGGGTTAATACTATTTATTATAGGGTTAGTGAGGTGGATTAGGGGTTAATAACTTTATTATAGTAGCGCTCAGGTCCGCTCGGTAGATTAGGGGTTAATAAGTGTAGTTAGGTGGAGGCAACGTTGTGGGCGGCAGATTAGGGGTTAATAAATATAATATAGGGGTCGGCGATGTTAGGGCAGCAGATTAGGGGTACATAGGGATAATGTAAGTAGCGTCGGTTTACAGAGCGGCAGATTAAGGGTTAATAATAATATGCAGGGGTCAGCAATAGCGGGGGCGGCAGATTAGGGGTTAATAAGTGTAAGGTTAGGGGTGTTTAGACTCGGGGTACATGTTAGGCTGTTAGGTGCAGACGTAGGAAGTGTTTCCCCATAGCAAACAATGGGGCTGCGTTAAGAGCTGAACGCGGCTTTTTTGCAGGTGTTAGGTTTTTTTTCAGCTCAAACAGCCCCATTGTTTCCTATGGGAGAATCGTGCACGAGCACGTTTTTGAGGCTGGCCGCTTGCGTAAGCAACTCTGATATCGAGAGTTGAAGCTGCGTTAAAAATGCTCTACGCTCCTTTTTTGGAGCCTAACGCAGCCTTTATGTGGACTCTCAATATCAGAGTTATTTTTATGGTGCGGCCAGAAAAAAGCCGGCGTTAGTTTTTTGGGTCGTTACCGACAAAACTCCAAATCTAGCCGATAGTGTTTCTCAGAACCGTATTGTAGCAGGTTGTTTTAAAAAATTATCGTTCAACTGGCAATAGTTAACTTAGTCTATGTGGCTAAAATTAGCAACATTGTAACTGGCGTCCTGCAAAACCTATTGCACATGTCTGACCATGTTCTGTCGATCAAATACGTATCTATCTATGATAGGTCAGATACCGATGTGCAGTAATATGCAGATGGATAGGTGGACTGTGATGAACACAATACATCACTAGAGGGGTGTGAGCAACCAACATGCCCGTGATAATAAAGTGGCAATTCCGTAAAGATGACAAGTAGATTAAGTTCTAAATTTGACAAGTAATATTTGGTCGTTATTCTAATGCAACTCTAACTGTTTACTTCATCACAATATGTAATGGGTCTATTACTCGTAGTTGATAATAAACTACAACTCTAAATGTTTATTCATTGGTCCGGTCATGGACATAATGATGAACAATAGGGCGATAAGTTTGTGATGTCATAAAAAAGAGGTGTGTTAATTGTCCACTGAACGTATAGAAAGCTCCTTGCCATATGTCAAGAACAGTGGGAGGATTAATGAAGACTACGTTAGCCTAGAGTTCTGATGAAAGCTTTTTGTCTATTGGTCAGGAGTGCATCTGACAATAAGTATTAAAATTACACTGTAAAATACTATGTTACCCATTGATATAGTCTGCCTACAATATCAGATCCACAAATTCCACTCTAAATTTACTACACATGAACATCTGATTATTTAATATCATTAGATATCATATAGGGTCACCAATTTTGATCTTATATATATATATATATATATATATTTTTGTATGGTTTATATCTTTTGCTTGTTTTGGATTCACAATTTATAGTTACCTATATTAGTTTATGCCTTATATTGGAATACATTACATATCCTCAACTAGTCACTCTCTACTTATACCATATACTACAGTTACTGGTGTCTCTAAGGATTGACAGGCCTTCTGCTATCCTATTTATCATAACATTATCTTTGTCCCCAAGATAATCAGCTCTTTTACAAAAAAGATTTCACTTGCTCTCATCCTATTGGCTGATTTTAAAATATCAGCCAATAGGAATGCAATGTACCCCACTAAATATGGGGTACCTTGCATTTAATCTTCAGTGTGCGGCGGACGATTGCATGAAGAGGAAACTCCATTTTCATAGGGATTAGGTTTAATTTTGTAAAATTTGGTAATTTGATTCTTTATTTTCTGTAATGTTAGCCTTTTTTTATTTTTTGTAAACTTACCTTTTTTGTTTTTTGTAACTTTAGTAATTTTTAGTTTAGTTAATTTGTTTTAATTTAGAAGGTATTGGTTTAGGGTGTGATAGGTTAGGGGGCTTAGTTATTTAAATAGTTATTTGCATTGTGGGTTTTGGCGGATTAAGGGGTTAATAAGTTAATTACGTTTATTGCGATGTAGGAGTTTTGCGGTTTAGGGGTTAATAGGGTAAATAGGTTTATTGCGATGTGGGGGTTTTGCGGTTTAGGGTTAATAGTTTAATTATGTTTAGTGCGATGTAGGGGTTTTGCGGTTTAGGGGTTAATAGGATAATTAGGTTTATTGCAATGTGGAGGTTTTGCAGTTTCAGGGTTTATAGGGTAATTGGGTATATTGCTATGTGGGTGGTTGATGGTTAAGTGATTAAGGGGTTAATTACTTTATTATTTAGCAAAGTGGGGGTTTGCTGTGTATGTGTTAATACTTTGTGAAGGAGGTTGTTGTTTTTTTTGTTATATTTCGTGCGGGTGATTTTTTATTTTTTTTAATACTTGATGTGGGCGGTATTTTTTTTTTTTTTAATACTTGATGCGGGCAGTTAGTTTTTGCTTTTGTAATGCTCCGTTTGCCTTCGCTGCATCCACCGAGAGGGGGATTTTTGAAAATGGCACGGTGGTGAAAGAATCCACCTTCGGTTGGTTCTTTCACCACCCTGCCATTTTCAGAATTCACTTGGATGCAGCTTCGGAATTCACCTGGATGCAGTGGTTGAAGGAAAAAAAGATGAAAGTCCTTGCAAGGTATAGTCAGAGCCCAGACCTCATTGAATATCTGTGGCATGACTTGAAGACTGCAGTCCACAAATGGTCACCATCAAATGTAATGGAACTAGAGCAGTTGTGCAAAGAAGAGTAGGAAAACATTGCACAGTCTAGAAGTGTAAAGTTAGTAGAGACATATCCCAACAGACTAAAGGCTGTAATTAAAGCACAAGGTGGTTCAACAAAATACTGACACAAGGGGGTGATCCTTTTTCCAACTCAGTGATTCTGTTTTTGAATTGTCTTTATTTTTGCCTGACATGTTGATGTTAAATCTTTCACTTGGATGTTATAAGTTGCACTGAGTAATTACAACTGGATAATAAAAAATATGTCTTTATTTCAGGCTGCAAAGCAACAAAATGTGATTATTTTAAAGGGGGGAATCTTTTCAATACCCACTGTATATATATATATATAACGTTTTGTGGGATCACCCCTTCATCACACTAAGTAAAATTGTGAAAAACAAACATTTAACAGGTGCTAACCCCACCCCTTATCAGAGAAGAACCGCCCATAAGCATCATCATGTGAATCCAAGAAATAAAAACAAAATCATACATATTGCTCTATAGCAGTCTGTGTAATACAAAGTATGTGAAAAAACTTAAAAATCGATATGTGTTGGGCAGTACATGTGCACTATATAAACACATTGTTGTGAACATATAATACGTTACTAAGGAGCCCTCTCACAAATACTTGTAAGCTGCTATCATAATAGATGTCTATTGCAACAAGGCTTAAATGTTTCAATATTCAAATAAATACATATTATTTCATAGGTGCAGACAGGATATATACAAGAGCATGCAGGATGCATACACATCGTTAGGGGAAACAGACATACCGCACATTAATCGCACCATGCGAAACCGAAAATGCTGCATGTGTATTGAGCATCACAGATACAGGAGGCCAGTTAGACCGTAGTAGCATCACAGGGCCCAGGACTCACAGCATGTGTGTGATGGGCGTGGATAAGATACATCATCAGATACAGAGGGCTTAGTTGGCTAATCAATCCACAGCTCTTGAGGGAGGGCATGGGCTTAGACCAATGTGCACTTGACCACAATCAGTCTGTCAGAGAGCTCATACATGTGAAAAACATAATTTATGTAAGAACTTACCTGATCAATTAATTTCTTTCATATTGGCAAGAGTCCATGAGCTAGTGACGTATGGGATATATAATCCTACCAGGAAGGGCAAAGTTTCCCAAACCTCAAAATGCCTATAAATACACCCCTCACCACACCCACAATTAAGTTTAACAAATAGGCAAGAAGTGGGGTGATAAAGAAAGGAGTAATAAAGCATCAACAAAGGAATTTGGAAATAATTGTGCTTTATACAAAAAAATCATAACCACCATAAAAAAAGGGTGGGCCTCGTGGACTCTTGCCAATATGAAAGAAATTAATTGATCAGGTAAGTTCTTACATAAATTATGTTTTCTTTCATGTAATTGGCAAGAGTCCATGAGCTAGTGACGTATGGGATAGCAATACCCAAGATGTGGAACTCCACGCAAGAGTCACTAGAGAGGGAGGGATAAAAATAAAAACAGCCATTTTCCACTGAAAAAATGTATCCACAACCCAAAATATACGTTTATTCTCATAAATGAAAGGAAAAACTTAAATCAAAAGCAGAAGAATCAAACTGAAACAGCTGCCTGAAGAACTTTTCTACCAAAAACTGCTTCCAAAGAAGAATATATATCAAAATGGTAGAATTTAGTAAATGTATGCAAAGAAGACCAAGTAGCAGCTTTGCAAATCTGATCAACTGAAGCTTCATTCTTAAAAGCCCAGGAAGTGGAAACTGATCTAGTAGAATAAGCTGTAATTCTCTGAGGCGGGGCTTGACCCGACTCCAAATAGACTTGATGAATCAAAAGCTTTAACCACAAAGCCAAAGAAACGGCAGAAGCATTCTGACCTTTCCTAGAACCAGAAAAGATAACAAATAGACTTGAAGTCTTCCTGAAATCTTTAATAGCTTAAAACATAATATTTCAGAGCTCTCACCAAATCCAAAGAATGTAAAAATCTCTCCAAATAATTCTTTGGATTAGGACACAAGGAAGGAACAATAATGTCTCTATTAATGTTGTTAGAATTCACATCCTTAGGTATGAATTTAAATGAAGTCCGAAAAACTGCCTTATCCTGATGAAAAATCAGAAAAGGAGATTCACAAGAGACAGCGGATAATTCAGAAACTCTTCTAGCAGAAGAGATGGCCAAAAGCAACAACAAATGTATAGGCTCAAACGGAGGAGCCTGTAAAGCCTTCAAAATCAAATTAAGACTCGAAGAAGGAGAGATTGATTTAATGACAGGCTTGATACGAACCAAAGCCTGCACAAAACAATGAATATCAGGAAGTTTAGCAACCTTTCTATGAAATAAAACAGAAAAAGCAGAGATTTGTCATTTCAAGGAACTTGCAGACAAACCTTTATCCAAACCATCCTGAAGAAACTGTAAAATTCTAGGAATTCTAAAAGAATGCCAAGAGAATTTATGAGAACACCATGAAATGTAAGTCTTCCAAACTTGATAATAAATCTTTCTAGAAACAGATTTACGAGCCTGCAACATAGTATTGATCACGGAGTCAGAAAAACCTCTGTGACTAAGCACTAAGCGTTCAATTTCCATACCTTCAAATTTAATGATTTGAGATCCTGATGGAAAAATGGACCTTGAGATAGAAAGTCTGGCCTTAATGGAAGTGGCCAAGGTTGGCAACTGGACATCCAAACAAGATCCACATACCAAAACCTGTGAGGCCATGATGGAGCCAACAGCAGCACAAACGATTGCTCCATGATGATTTTGGAGATCACTCTTGGAAGAAGAACTAGAGACGGGAAAATATAAGCCGGTTGATAACACCAAGGAGTTGTCAATGCATCCACTGCTTCCACCTGAGGATCCCTGGACCTGAACAGGTACCTGGGAAGTTTCTTGTTTAGATGAGATGCCATCAGATCTATTACTGGAAGCCCCCACATCCGAACAACTTGAGAAAACACATCTGGGTGGAGAGACCGTTCTCCCGGATGTAAAGTCTGATAACTGAGGTAATACGCTTCCCAATTGTCTATACCTGGGATATGAACCGCAGAAATCAGACAGGAGCTGGATTCCACCCAAACAAGTATCCGAGATACTTCTTTCATAGCTTGAGGACCGTGTGTCCCACCTTGATGATTGACATATGTCACAGTTGTGATATTGTCTGTCTGAAAGCAAATGAGCGGTTCTTTCTTCAACAGAGGCCAAAACTGAAGAGCCCTGAGAATCGCACGGAGTTCCAAAATATTTATTGGTAATCTCGCCTCTTGAGATTTCCAAACCCCTTGTGCTGTTAGAGATTCCCAAAACAGATCCCCAACCTTAAAGACTCAGATCTGTTGTGATCACAGTCCAATTTGGATGAACGAAAGAGGCCCCTAGAATTATACGATAGTGATCTAACCACCAAATCAGAGAAAGTCAAACATTGGGATTTAAGAATAATAATTGTGATATCCTTGTATAATACCTGCACCATTGGTTCAGCATACAAAGCTGGAGAGATCTCATATGAAAACAAGCAAAGGGGATCTTGTCCGATGCTGCAATCATGAGACCTAAAACTTCCATGCAGCTAGCTACTGAAGGGAATGACTGAGACTGAAGGTTCCGACAGACTGCAACCAATTTCAAACGTCTCTTGTCTGATAGAGACAAAGTCTGGAAACCTAAAAAGGTTACCTTTGTCTGAGGAATCAAATAACTTTTTGGTAAATTGATCCTTCAACCATGTCTTTGAAGAAACAACAGTAGTTGATTTGTGTGAGATTCTGCAGAACGTAAAGACTGAGCAAATACCAAGATATCGTCCAACTAAGGAAACACTGCAACACTCCGCTCTCTGATAACAGAGAGTAGGACACTGAGAACCTTTGAAAAGATTCTTGGAGCTGTCGCTAGGCCAAAAGGAAGAGCAACAAATTGGTAATGCTTGTCTAGAAAGAGAATCTCAGGAACTGATAGCGATCTGGATGAATCGTAATATGAAGATATGGATCCTGTAAGTCTATTGTGGACATATAATGCCCTTGCAGAACAAAAGGCAGAATAGACCTTATAGTCACCATTTTGAAAGTTGGTACTTTTACATATTGATTCAAAATTTTTAGATCCAAACTGGTCTGAATGCATTTTCTTTCTTTGGAACAATGAATAGATTTGAATAAAACCCCAGACCCTGTTCCTGAAACGGAACTGGCATGATTACCCAAGATAACTCCAGGTCTGAAACACACTTCAGGAAAGCCTGAGCCTTTATTGGGTTTGTTGGAATGTGTGAGAGAAAAAAATCTTCTCACAGATGGTTTTACTCTGAATCCTATTCTGTACCCTGAGAGACAATATTCGGAATCCAATGATTTTGGACCGAATTGATCCAAACATCTTTGAAAAATCTTAATCCACCCCCTACCAGCTGAGCTGGAATAAGGGCCTCACCTTCATGCGGACTTGGGGGCTTTCTTTGATCTCTTAAATGGCTTGGATTTATTCCAATTTGAAGAAGACTTCATATTGGAAAAAGATTTGTTGGGGAAAGAATTAGGTTTCTGTTCTTATTTAGGAACGAAAATGGTTAGAAGCTTTAGATTTAACCTTAGATCTTAATCCTGAGACAAAAAACTCCCTTCCCCCAGTAACAGTTGAAATTATTGAATCCAACTGTGAACCAAATATTGTATTACCTTGGAAAGAAAGAGATAGCAATCTGGACAGATAGCAATCTGGAGTTATATCAGCATTCCAATATTTAAGCCACAAAGCTCTTCTAGCTAAAATAGCTAAATACATAGATTTAACATCAATTTTGATGATATCAAAAAATGGCATCACAAATGAAATTATTAACATGTTGAATCAAATTAACAATGCTAGAAAAATCACGATCTGATACTTGTTGCGCTAAAGTTTCCAACCAAAAAGTTGAAGCAGCTGCAACATCAGCCAAAGAAATTGCAGGTCTAAGAAGAAGACCTGAATATAAATACGCTTTCCTTAGATAAGATTCAAGTTTCCTATATACAGGATCTTTAAAAGAAGTACTATCTTCCGTAGAAATAGTAGTACTTTAGCAAGAGTAGAGATAGCCCCATCAACTTTGAGGATCTTTTCCCAAAACTCCAATCTAACTGCTGGCAAAGGATACAATTTTTTAAACCTTAAAGAAGGAATAAAAGAAGTACCAGGACAGTTCCATTCCTTAGAAATCATATCAGAAATAGCATCAGGATCTGGAAAAACCTCTGGAATAACCACAGGAGGTTTATAAACAGAATTTAAACGTTTACTAGTTTTAATATCAAGAGGACTAGTCTCCTCAATATCCAATATAATCAACACTTCTTTAACAAAGAACAAATGTACTCCATTTTAAATAAATAAGTAGATTTGTCAGTGTCAATATCTGAGGAAGGATCTTCTGAATCAGATAGATCCTCATCAGAGGAGGATAATTCAGTATGTTGTCGTTCATTTGAAATTTCATCAACTTTATGAGAAGTTTTAAAAGACCTTTACATTTATTAGAAGACGGGATGGCAGACAAATCCTTCTGAATAGAATCAGCAATAAATTCTTATAAATTCACAGGTATATTGTGTACATTAGATGTTAAAAGAGCAGCAACAGGCAATGTACTATTACTGATGGACACATTCTCTGCATGTAAAAGTTTATCATGACAACTTATTACAAACCACATCTGGAGATATAATCTCCACAAGATTACAACAAATGTACTTAGCTTTGGTAGAATTGAGATTGAGACATCTTGCAAATGTAAGAAATGTAAGAGAAAAAAACAACATATAAAGCAAAATTATCAATTTCCTTATATGGCAGTTTCAGGAATGGGAAAAAAAATGCAAACAGCATAGCCCTCTGATAGAGAAAAAAAAGCAAGAAGCATATAGGAATGGGGTTTAAAATAATGAAAATATTTGGCGCCAAGTATGACGCACAAAAAAACAGAGAATTTTTTTCGACGCTAACATCTGGAAATGACACACTCGCGTCATTGAAGACGCAACCTTGTGAAAGGACTCGGCGTCGACAAAGACGCTGGAAATTATGAATTTTGGTCATCGAACGTAACTTCGCGCCAAAATAAAACTTGCGCCAAAAATGACACAATATAGTTTGTCATTTCACGCCCTCGCGAGCCTAATTCTGCCCGCGAATTTAAAATGACAGTCAATTGAAAAAAGACTATACCCCAGGTAAGAAATACATTTTCCTAAAAAATGCATTTCCCAGATTTGAAACTGACAGTCTGCAAAAGGAAATATACTGAAACCTGAATCATTGCAAATATAAGTACAATACGTGCATATATTTAGAACTTTATATAAATACATAAAGTGCCAAACCATAGCTGAGAGTGTCTTAAGTATTGAAAACATACTTACCAAAAGACACCCATCCATATATAGCAGATAGCCAAACCAATACTGAAACGGTTATCAGTAGAGGTAATGGAATATGAGAGTATATCGTCGATCTGAAAAGGGAGGTAGGAGATGAATCTCTACAACCGTTAACAGAGAACCTATGAAATAGATCTCCCTTAAGGAAAACCGTTGCATTCAAAAGGTGATACTCCCTTCACATCCCTCTGACATTCATTGTACTCTGAGAGGAATCGGGCTTCAAAATGCTGAGAAACACATATCAGCATAGAAATCTTAGCACAAACTTTCTTCACCACCTCCATAGGAGGCAAAGTTTGTAAAACTGAATTGTGGGTGTGGTGAGGGTTGTATTTATAGGAATTTTGAGGTTTGGGAAACTTTGCCCCTCCTGGTAGGATTGTATATCCCATACATCACTAGCTCATGGACTCTTGCCAATTACATGAAAGAAAGTAGGCGTATCCCAAATGTTAGCAAGCAGTTCAGCTATTCACACAGCCATAGCTGCATAATTATAAACAATGCAGTGGCTAAGTATCTCTAATAGGCTCAGCATCTAAATACAATGCATTACTAACAGACAATAGACTATTACAGTCAGTCAGGTATAGTATACACTGATAGAAATGATCAACTTAATGACTAAATATATTCCTATTGGGTTATGGTAGACTGTCTAAATAGTGGGGATTATCTAAACCAAAGCTAAACATACATCTGAGATAAATATATAAATAAATATATGCAAGGTTGTTCACCACCTCTCATCCTCTATCATTTGTTCAAGATAAGTACCCTGCCAGTACCCAAAAAGTGACCAATCGCTAGGTGGTCATACAGCGGCTGATCACAGTGGTTTTAAATTTCTACAACAAATCTTCATGCATAAATACGATCAACCTAGCTGATGTCACTATAAGACCATGCATAGCAAACTATATAGACAGCTAATTGAGCCAATTAGTGGAAAATACAACACAGTGGTAGATGTATAGACTAAGAGCAAACACTATGGCCTAGATTTAGAGTTCGGCGGTAAAAGGGCTGTTAACGCTCCGCGGGTTTTTTTCTGGCCGCACCATAAATTTAACTCTGGTATCGAGAGTTCAAACAAATGCTGCGTTAGGCTCCAAAAAAGGAGCGTAGAGCATTTATACCGCAAATGCAACTCTCGATACCAGAGTTGCTTACGGACGCGGCCGGCATCAAAAACGTGCTCGTGCACGATTCTCCCATAGGAAACAATGGGGCTGTTTGAGCTGAAAAAAAACCTAACACCTGCAAAAAAGCAGCGTTCAGCTCCTAACGCAGCCCCATTGTTTCCTATGGGGAAACACCTCCTAAGTCTGCACCTAACACCCTAACATGTACCCCGAGTCTAAACACCCCTAACCTTACACTTATTAACTCCTAATCTGCCGCCCCCGCTATCGCTGACCCCTGCATTACACTTTTAACCCCTAATCTGCCGCTCCGTAAACCGCCGCCACCTACGTTATCCCTATGTACCCCTAATCTGCTGCCCTAACATCGCCGACCCCTATGTTATATTTATTAACCCCTAATCTGCCCCCCACATCGTCGCCGACACCTGCCT
The DNA here is from genome assembly GCF_027579735.1 of Bombina bombina. NCBI lineage: Eukaryota > Metazoa > Chordata > Amphibia > Anura > Bombinatoridae > Bombina > Bombina bombina. The sequence continues at coordinate 376,144,183 of NC_069500.1, forward strand.
ACACTTATTAACCCCTAATCTGCCGAGCGGACCGCACCGCTACTATAATAAAGTTATTAACCCCTAATCCGCCTCACTAACCCTATCATAAATAGTATTAACCCCTAATCTGCCCTCCCTAACATCGCCGACACCTACCTTCAATTATTAACCCCTAATCTGCCGACCGGAGCTCACCGCTATTCTAATAAATGGATTAACCCCTAAAGCTAAGTCTAACCCTAACACTAACACCCCCCTAAGTTAAATATAATTTTTATCTAACAAAATAAATTAACTCTTATTAAATAAATGATTCCTATTTAAAGCTAAATACTTACCTGTAAAATAAATCCTAATATAGCTACAATATAAATTATAATTATATTATAGCTATTTTAGGATTAATATTTATTTTACAGGCAACTTTGTAATTATTTTAACCAGGTACAATAGCTATTAAATAGTTAAGAACTATTTAATAGTTACCTAGTTAAAATAATAACAAATTTACCTGTAAAATAAATCATAACCTAAGATATAATTAAACCTAACACTACCCTATCAATAAAATAATTAAATAAACTACCTACAATTACCTACAATTAACCTAACACTACACTATCAATAAATTAATTAAACACAATTGCTACAAATAAATAAAATTAAATAAACTATCTAAAGTACAAAAAATAAAAAAGAACTAAGTTACAGAAAATAATAAAATATTTACAAACATAATAAAAATATTACAACAATTTTAAACTAATTACACCTACTCTAAGCCCCCTAATAAAATAACAAAGCCCCCCAAAATAAAAAATTCCCTACCCTATTCTAAAATACAAATATTACAAGCTCTTTTACCTTACCAGCCCTGAACAGGGCCCTTTGCGGGGCATGCCCCAAGAATTTCAGCTCTTTTGCCTGTAAAAAAAAACATACAATACCCCCCCCCAACATTACAACCCACCACCCACATACCCCTAATCTAACCCAAACCCCCCTTAAATAAACCTAACACTACCCCCCTGATGATCTTCCTACCTTGTCTTCACCATGCCAGGTTCACCGATCCGTCCTGGCTCCAAGATCTTCATCCAACCCAAGCGTGGGCTAGACATCCACTGAAGAAGTCCAGAAGAGGGTCCAAAGTCTTCCTCCTATCCGGCAAGAAGAGGACATCCGGACCGGCAAACATCTTCTCCAAGCGGCATCTTCTATCTTCTTCCATCCGATGACGACCGGCTCCATCTTGAAGACCTCCAGCGCGGATCCATCCTCTTCTTCCGACGACTAGACGACGAATGACGGTTCCTTTAAGGGACGTCATCCAAGATGGCGTCCCTCGAATTCCGATTGGCTGATAGGATTCTATCAGCCAATCGGAATTAAGGTAGGAATTTTCTGATTGGCTGATGGAATCAGCCAATCAGAATATAGTTCAATCCGATTGGCTGATCCAATCAGCCAATCAGATTGAGCTCGCATTCTATTGGCTGATCGGAACAGCCAATAGAATGCGAGCTCAATCTGATTGGCTGATTGGATCAGCCAATCGGATTGAACTATATTCTGATTGGCTGATTCCATCAGCCAATCAGAAAATTCCTACCTTAATTCCGATTGGCTGATAGAATCCTATCAGCCAATCGGAATTCGAGGGACGCCATCTTGGATGACGTCCCTTAAAGGAACCGTCATTCGTCGTCTAGTCGTCGGAAGAAGAGGATGGATCCGCGCTGGAGGTCTTCAAGATGGAGCCGGTCGTCATCGGATGGAAGAAGATAGAAGATGCCGCTTGGAGAAGATGTTTGCCGGTCCGGATGTCCTCTTCTTGCCGGATAGGAGGAAGACTTTGGACCCTCTTCTGGACTTCTTCAGTGGATGTCTAGCCCACGCTTGGGTTGGATGAAGATCTTGGAGCCAGGACGGATCGGTGAACCTGGCATGGTGAAGACAAGGTAGGAAGATCATCAGGGGGGTAGTGTTAGGTTTATTTAAGGGGGGTTTGGGTTAGATTAGGGGTATGTGGGTGGTGGGTTGTAATGTTGGGGGGGGGTATTGTATGTTTTTTTTTACAGGCAAAAGAGCTGAAATTCTTGGGGCATGCCCCGCAAAGGGCCCTGTTCAGGGCTGGTAAGGTAAAAGAGCTTGTAATATTTGTATTTTAGAATAGGGTAGGGAATTTTTTATTTTGGGGGGCTTTGTTATTTTATTAGGGGGCTTAGAGTAGGTGTAATTAGTTTAAAATTGTTGTAATATTTTTATTATGTTTGTAAATATTTTATTATTTTCTGTAACTTAGTTCTTTTTTATTTTTTGTACTTTAGATAGTTTATTTAATTTTATTTATTTGTAGCAATTGTGTTTAATTAATTTATTGATAGTGTAGTGTTAGGTTAATTGTAGGTAATTGTAGGTAGTTTATTTAATTATTTTATTGATAGGGTAGTGTTAGGTTTAATTATATCTTAGGTTATGATTTATTTTACAGGTAAATTTGTTATTATTTTAACTAGGTAACTATTAAATAGTTCTTAACTATTTAATAGCTATTGTACCTGGTTAAAATAATTACAAAGTTGCCTGTAAAATAAATATTAATCCTAAAATAGCTATAATATAATTATAATTTATATTGTAGCTATATTAGGATTTATTTTACAGGAAAGTATTTAGCTTTAAATAGGAATCATGTATTTAATAAGAGTTAATTTATTTCGTTAGATAAAAATTATATTTAACTTAGGGGGGTGTTAGTGTTAGGGTTAGACTTAGCTTTAGGGTTTAATCCATTTATTAGAATAGCGGTGAGCTCCGGTCGGCAGATTAGGGGTTAATAAGTGTAGGTAGGTGTCGGCGACGTTGTGGGGGGCAGATTAGGGGTTAATAAATATAACATAGGGGTCGGCGATGTTAGGGGTAGCAGATTAGGGGTACATAGGGATAACGTAGGTGGCGGCGATTTGCGGTCGGAAGATTAGGGGTTAATTATTTTAAGTAGCTTGCGGCGACGTTGTGGGGGGCAAGTTAGGGGTTAATAGATATAATACAGGGGTCGGCGGTGTTAGGGGCAGCAGATTAGGGGTACATAAGTATAACGTAGGTGGCGGTCGGCAGATTAGGGGTTAAAAATTTTAATCGAGTGGCGGCGATGTGGGGGGAGCTCGGTTTAGGGGTACATAGGTAGTTTATGGGTGTTAGTGTACTTTAGGGTACAGTAGTTAAGAGCTTTATAAACCGGCGTTAGCCAGAAAGCTCTTAACTCCTGCTATTTTCAGGCGGCTGGAATCTTGTCGTTAGAGCTCTAACGCTCACTGCAGAAACGACTCTAAATACCGGCGTTAGGAAGATCCCATTGAAAAGATAGGCTACGCAAATGGCGTAGGGGGATCTGCGGTATGGAAAAGTCGCGGCTGTAAAGTGAGCGTTAGACCCTTTAATCACTGACTCCAAATACCAGCGGGCGCCCAAAACCAGCGTTAGGAGCCTCTAACGCTGGTTTTGACGGCTACCGCCGAACTCTAAATCTAGGCCTATGTTACTATAGCTAGATTCTACAGCTATAAGGGATTTTAATAGATCAGACAAATACGGTATAATACTCAGAGACTACCATACAGACAAAAACTATGCAACTGAACATTCTACAAATGTGTACTGTACATATAAATGAATATTATAGCAAGCATTGCCAATCAATTTGATGGTTCAGTCCATTTGGGTACAAAGTTCTTAACTTAAATATCCATTTTGATTCAATTTGTAGTAAACATTGGTTTCTGTCTCCTCCTCTCTTCAGGGGCGGTACGTGATCTTTGAGAAACACTGTGGGGGGTAGTTATCAATGTGTCAACTTTCCTGTCTTCGCCGGCCCAATACGCCCGCCTAAGCTCGCCTACCTTCGCCGCCGCGGACCTGAAAAAATATGCCTAAGTTATCAAAAAAAGCTGTCAAAAAGCCGCGGGGCGATGAGCAGCGGACTGTGAAAGTTATCACTCATCCGATCTCGCTGCTCTTCGGCTGTTTGACAGCTTTCTTGCTAGCCTGTCACTAAGCACTCACACTAACTACACTGTTCTACCCCCTATACTGGTGCCCCCGGAGCCCCCGGAGCCCCCCGCAACTAAATAAAGTTACTAACCCCTAAACTGCCGCTCCTAGACCCTGCTGCAACTCTGATAAATGTATTAACCCCTAAACCACCGCTCCTAGACCCTGCCGCAAGTCTTATAAATGTATTAACCCCTAAACCGCCGCTCCTAGACCCCGCCGCAAGTCTTATAAATGTATTAACCCCTAAACCGCCGCTCCCGGACACCGCTGCCACCTACATTATACCTAGTAACCCCTATCCTGCCCCCCCTATACCGTCGCCCTCTATAATAAAGTTATTAACCCCTATCCTGCTGATCCCGCAGCTCGCCGCAAATAAAAAAATAGTTTAACCCCTAAACCGCCGCTCCCTGAACCCGCCGCAACCTATATTAAATTTATTAACCCCTATCCTGCCCCCCCACACCGTCGCCACCTATAATACATTTATTAACCCCTATCCTGCCCCCCCTACACTGTCGCCACCTATAATAAATTTATTAACCCCTATCCTGCCCCCCCCTACACCGTCGCCACCTATAATAAACTTATTAACCCTATCTTGCCCCCCCTACACCGTCGCCACCTATAATAAATGTATTAACCCCTACCCTGCCCCCCCTACACCGTTGCCACCTATAATAAACTTATTAACCCCTATCCTGCCCCCCCTACACCGTCGCCACCTATAATAAATGTATTAACCCCTATCCTGCCCCCCACTACACCGCCGCCACTGTAATAAAATTATTAACCCCTAAACCTAAGTCTAACACTAACCCTAACACCCCCCTAACTTAAATATTAATAAAATAAATCTAAATAATATTTCTATTATTAACGTACGGCTAGATTTGGAGTTTTGTCGGTAACGACCCGAAAAACTAACGCCGGCTTTTTTCTGGCCGCACCATAAAAATAACTCTGGTATTGAGAATCCACATAAAGGCTGCGTTATGCTCCAAAAAAGGAGCGTAGAGCATATTTAACGCAGCTTCAACTCTCAATACCAGAGTTGCTTACGGACGCGGCCAGCCTCAAAAACGTGCTCGTTTTACGATTCCCCCATAAGAAAAAAATGGGGCTGTTTGAGCTGAAAAAAAACCTAACACCTGCAAAAAGGCGCGTTCAGCTCTTAACGCAGCCCCATTGTTTGCTATGGGGAAACACTTCCTACGTCTGCACCTAACACCCTAACATGTACCCCGAGTCTAAACACCCCTAACCTTACACTTATTAACCCCTATTCTGCCGCCCCCGCTATCGCTGACACCTGCATTTTATTTTTAACCCCTAATCTGCCGCTCCGTAAACCGCCGCTACTTACATTATCCCTATGTACCCCTAATCTGCTGCCCTAACATCGCCGACCCCTATATTATATTTATTAACCCCTAATCTGCCCCCCTCAACGTCACCTCCACCTGCCTATACTTATTAACCCCTAATCTGCCGAGCGGACCGCACCGCTATTATAAAAAAGTTATTAACCCCTAATCCGCCTCACTAACCCTATAATAAATAGTATTAACCCCTAATCTGACCTCCCTAACATCGCCGACACCTAACTTCAATTATTAACCCCTAATCTGCCGACCGGAGCTCACTGCTATTCTAATAAATGGATTAACCCCTAAAGCTAAGTCTAACCCTAACACTAACACCCCCCTAAATTAAATATAATTTTAATCTAACGAAATTAATTAACTCTTATTAAATAAATTATTCCTATTTAAAGCTAAATACTTACCTGTAAAATAAACCCTAATATAGCTACAATATAAATTATAATTACATTGTAGCTATTTTAGGATTAATATTTATTTTACAGGCAACTTTGTAATTATTTTAACCAGGTACAATAGCTATTAAATAGTTAAGAACTATTTAATAGCTAAAATAGTTAAAATAATTACAAAATTACCTGTAAAATAAATACTAACCTAATTTACAATTAAACTATCAATAAATTAATTAAATAAACTACCTACAATTACCTACAATTAACCTAACACTACACTATCAATAAATTAATTAAATACAATTCCTACAAATAACTACAATGAAATAAACTAACTAAAGTACAAAAAATAAAAAAGAACTAAGTTACAAAAAATAAAAAAATATTTACAAACATAAGAAAAATATTACAACAATTTTAAACTAATTACACCTACTCTAAGCCCCCTAATAAAATAACAAAGACCCCCAAAATAAAAAATGCCCTACCCTATTCTAAATTACTAAAGTTAAAAGCTCTTTTACCTTACCAGCCCTGAACAGGGCCCTTTGCGGGGCATGCCCCAAGAAGTTCAGCTCTTTTGCCTGTAAAAAAAAAACATACAATACCCCCCCCAACATTACAACCCACCACCCACATACCCCTAATCTAACCCAAACCCCCCTTAAATAAACCTAACACTAAGCCCCTGAAGATCATCCTACCTTGTCTTCACCATACCAGGTTCACCGATCCGTCCTGGCTCCAAAATCTTCATCCAACCCAAGCGGGGGTTGGCGATCCATCATCCGGTGGCTGAAGAGGTCCAGAAGAGGCTCCAAAGTCTTCATCCTATCCGGGAAGAAGAGGCGATCTGGACCGGCAACCATCTTGATCCAAGCGGCATCTTCTATCTTCATCCGATGACGACCGGCTCCATCCTGAAGACCTCCACCGCGGACCCATCTTCTTCCGGCGACATCCAACTGAAGAATGACGGTTCCTTTAAGGGACGTCATCCAAGATGGCGTCCCTCAAATTCCGATTGGCTGATAGGATTCTATCAGCCAATCGGAATTAAGGTAGGAATATTCTGATTGGCTGATGGAATCAGCCAATCAGAATCAAGTTCAATCCGATTGGCTGATCCAATTAGCCAATCAGATGGAGCTCGCATTCTATTGGCTGTTCCGATCAGTGTAGTGTTAGGTTAATTGTAGGTAATTGTAGGTAGTTTATTTAATTAATTTATTGATAGTTTAATTGTAACTTAGGTTAGTATTTATTTTACAGGTAATTTTGTAATTATTTTAACTATTTTAGCTATTAAATAGTTCTTAACTATTTAATAGCTATTGTACCTGGTTAAAATAAATACAAAGTTACCTGTAAAATAAATATAAATCCTAAAATAGCTATAATATAATTATAATTTATATTGTAGCTATATTAGGATTTAATTTACAGGTAAGTATTTATCTTTAAATAGGAATAATTTATTTAATAAGAGTTAATTAATTTCGTCAGATGTAAATTATATTTAATTTAGGGGGGTGTTAGTGTTAGGGTTAGACTTAGCTTTAGGGGTTAATACATTTATTAGAGTAGCGGTGAGCTCCAGTCGGCAGATTAGGGGTTAATAATTGAAGTTAGGTGTCGGCGATGTTAGGGAGGGCAGATTAGGGGTTAATACTATTTATTATAGGGTTAGTGATGCGGATTAGGGGTTAATAACTTTATTATAGTAGCGCTCAGGTCCACTCGGCAGATTAGGGGTTAATAAGTGTAGGCAGGTGGAGGCGACGTTGAGGGGGGCAGATTAGGGGTTAATAAATATAATATAGGGGTCGGCGGTGTTAGGGGCAGTAGATTAGGGGTACATAAGGATAACGTTGGTGGCGGCGCTTTGCTGTCAGCAGATTAGGGGTTAATAAGTGTAGGCAGGTGGAGGCGACGTTGAGGGGGGCAGATTAGGGGTTAATAAATATAATACAGGGGTCGGCGGTGTTAGGGGGAGCAGATTAGGGGTACATAAGGATAACGTAGGTGGCGGTCGGCAGATTAGGGGTTAAAAATTTTTATTCGAGTGTCGGCGATGTGGGGGGACCTCGGTTATGGGGTACATAGGTAGTTTATGGGTGATAGTGTACTTTAGAGTACAGAAGTTAAGAGCTTTAGAAACCGGCGTTAGCCCAGAAAGCTCTTAACTACTGACTTTTTTCCTGCGGCTGGAGTTTTGTCGTTAGATGTCTAACGCTCACTTCAGAAACGACTCTAAATACCGGAGTTAGAAAAATCCCATTGAAAAGATAGGATAGGCAATTGACGTAAGGGGATCTGCGGTATGGAAAAGTCGTGGCTGAAAAGTGAGCGTTAGACCCTATTTTGAGTGAATCCAAATACCGGCGGTAGCCTAAAACCAGCGTTAGGAGCCTCTAACGCTGGTTTTCACGGCTACCGCCAAACTCCAAATCTAGGCCTAAGTTAATCCTATTTAAATCTAAATACTTACCTATAAAATAAACCCTAATATAGCTACAATATAAATAATAATTATATTGTAGCTATCTTAGGATTTATTTTTATTTTACAGGTACCTTTCAATTTATTTTAACTAGGTACAATAGCTATTAAATAGTTATTAAATATTTAATAGCTTACCTAGCTAAAATAAAGAGAAATTTACCTGTAAAATAAAAACTAACCTAAGTTACAATTACACCTAACACTACACTATACTTTAATAAATTATTCCTATTTAAAACTAAATACTTACCTGTAAAATAAACCCTAATATAGCTACAATATAATTAATAATTACATTGTAGCTATCTTAGGATTTATATTTATTTTACAGGTAACTTTGTATTTATTTTAGCTAGTTAGAATAGTTATTAAATAGTTATTAACTATTTAATAACTACCTAGCTAAAAGAAATACAAAATTACCTGTAAAATAAATCCTAACCTAAGTTACAATTAAACCTAACACTACACTATCATTAAATAAATTAAATAAACTACCTACAAATAACTACAATTAAATACAATTACATAAACTAACTAAAGTACAAAAACTAAAAAAAGCTAAGTTACAAAAAATAAAAAAAATAAGTTACAAACATTTAAAAACATATTACAACAATTTTAAGCTACTTACACCTAATCTAAGCCCCCTAATAAAATAAGAAACCCCCCCCAAAATAAAAAAATGCCCTACCCTATTCTACATTAAAAAAGTTCAAAGCTCTTTTACCTTACCAGCCCCTAAAAGGGCCTTTTGTGGGGGCATGCCCCAAAGAGTTCAGCTCTTTTGCCTGTAAAAGAAAAATACAACCCCCCCAACATTAAAACGCACCACCCACATACCCCTAATCTAACCCAAACCCCCCTTAAAATAACCTAACACTAATCCCCTGAAGATCATCCTACCTTGTCTTCACTCAGCCGAGCCACCGATGGAACTGAAGAGGACATCCGGACCGGCAGAAGTTATCCTCGAAGGGGCGCTGAAGAAATCTTCCATCCGATGAAGTGATCATCCAAGCGGCGCTGAAGAAATCTTCCATCCGGCGAGGTCATCTTCCAAGAGGCGCTGAAGAAGTCTTCTATCCGGGCGAGGTCATCTTCGAAGCCGGGTCTTGAATCTTCATCCCGCCGACGCGGAACATCCTTCTTTCCCGACGAACTACCGACGAATGAAGGTTCCTTTAAGGGACATCATCCAAGATGGCGTCCCTTCAATTCCGATTGGCTGATAGGATTCTATCAGCCAATCGGAATTAAGGTAGGAAAAATCTGATTGGCTGATGGAATCAGCCAATCAGAATCAAGTTCAATCCGATTGGCTGATCCAATCAGCCAATCAGATTGAGCTCGCATTTTATTGGCTGATCGGAACAGCCAATAGAATGCGAGCTCAATCTGATTGGCTGATTGGATCAGCCAATCGGATTGAACTTGATTCTGATTGGCTGATTCCATCAGCCAATCAGATTTTTCCTACCTTAATTCCGATTGGCTGATAGAATCCTATCAGCCAATCGGAATTGAAGGGACGCCATCTTGGATGACGTCCCTTAAAGGAGCCTTCATTTGTCGGTAGTTCGTCTGGAATGAAGGATGTTCCGCGTCGGCGGGATGAAGATTCAAGACCCGGCTTCGAAGATGACCTCGCCCGGATAGAAGACTTCTTCAGCGCCTCTTTGAAGATGACCTCGCCCGGATGGAAGATTTCTTCAGCGCCGCTTGGAGGATCACTTCATCGGATGGAAGATTTCTTCAGCGCCCCTTGGAGGATAACTTCTGCCGGTCCGGATGTCCTCTTCAGTTCCATCGGTGGCTCGGCTGAGTGAAGACAAGGTAGGATGATCTTCAGGGGATTAGTGTTAGGTTATTTTAAGGGGGGTTTGGGTTAGATTAGGGCTATGTGGGTGGTGGGTTTTAATGTTGGGGGGGTTGTATTTTTCTTTTACAGGCAAAAGAGCTGAACTCTTTGGGGCATGCCCCCACAAATGGCCCTTTTAAGGGCTGGTAAGGTAAAAGAGCTTTGAACTTTTTTAATGTAGAATAGGGTAGGGCATTTTTTTTATTTTGGGGGGGTTTGTTATTTTATTAGGGGGCTTAGATTAGGTGTAAGTAGCTTAAAATTGTTGTAATATGTTTTTAAATGTTTGTAACTTATTTTTTTTATTTTTTGTAACTTAGCTTTTTTTATTTTTTGTACTTTAGTTAGTTTATGTAATTGTTTTTAATTGTAGTTATTTGTAGGTAGTTTATTTAATTTTTTTAATGATAGTGTAGTGTTAGGTTTAATTGTAACTTAGGTTAGGATTTATTTTACAGGTAAATTTGTATTTCTTTTAGCTAGGTAGTTATTAAATAGTTAATAACTATTTAATAACTATTCTAACTAGCTAAAATAAATACAAAGTTACCTGTAAAATAAATATAAATCCTAAGATAGCTACAATGTAATTATTAATTATATTGTATCTATATTAGGGTTTATTTTACAGGTAAGTATTTATTTTTAAATAGGAATAATTTATTAAAGTATAGTGTAGTGTTAGGTGTAATTGTAACTTAGGTTAGTTTTTATTTCACAGGTAAATTTCTCTTTATTTTAGCTAGGTAAGCTATTAAATAGTTAATAACTATTTAATAGCTATTGTACCTATTTAAAATAAATTGAAAGGTACCTGTAAAATAAAAATAAATCCTAAGATAGCTAGAATATAATTATTATTTATATTGTAGCTCTATTAGGATTTATTTTAAAGGTAAGTATTTATTTTTAAATAGGGTTCATTTAGTTCATAATAGAAATATGATTTAGATTTATTTAATTAATATTTAAGTTAGGGGGTGTTAGGATTAGTGTTAGACTTAGGTTTAGGGGTTAATAATTTTATTACAGTGGCGGCGGTGTAGTGGGGGGCAGGATAGGGGTTAATAAATTTATTATAGGTGGCGACGGTGTAGGGGTGGCAGATTAGGGGTTAATAAATTTATTATAGGTGGCGACGGTGTAGAAGGGGGCAGGATAGGGGTTAATAAATTTATTATAGGTGGCTACGGTGTAGGGGGGAAGGATAGGGGTTAATAAATTTAATATAGGTTGCGGGGGTCCGGGAGCAGCGGTTTAGGGGTTAAACTATTTATTTAGTTGCGGCAAGGTGCAGGATCGGCAGGATAGGGGTTAATAAATTTATTATAGAGGGCGGCGGTATAGGGGGGGCAGGATAGGGGTTACTAGGTATAATGTAGTTGGCGGTGGGCTCTGGGAGCGGCGGTTTAGGGGTTAATATGTATAGAGTAGCTTGCGGTGGGCTCCGGGAGCGGCGGTTTAGGGGTTAACATATTTATTATAGTGTCGGTGGGCTCCAGGAGCGGCGGTTTAGGGGGTAATAACTTTATTTACTTGCGGCGGTGTAGGGGGTACAGATAGTGGTGTTTAGACTCGGGGTACATGTTAGGGTGTTAGGTGCAGACAGCTCCCATAGGAATCAATGGGATGTCTGTCAGCAGCGAACATGAACTTTCGCTATGGTCAGACTCCCATTGATTCCTATGGGATCCGCCGCCTCCAGGCTGGCGGTTTGAAAACCAGGTACGCTGGGCCGTAAAAGTGCCAAGCGTACCTGCTAGTTTTTTGATAACTAGCAAAAGTAGTGAGATTGTGCCGTACTTGTGTGCGGAACATCTGGAGTGACGTAAAAATCGATCGGTCCGGCGGATCGAAGTTTACGTCACAAAATTCTACTTTTGCCGGTCTGTAGCCTTTGATAACTAAGGCGAATCAGCCTCGCCACAAATACGCTGCGGAATTCCAGCGTATTTGAGGTTGACGGCTTGATAACTACCCCCCTGTGTGTTTATGTCTCATGAAGTGTCTAGCCACAGGTAATTCACATTTCTGTTTGGCTTCTCGGCTCGAATGTGTATGGTTAGCCATCTGAGTGCAAATATTATTGCTAGTTTTTCCAATGTAAAACTGTCCACATGGACAGTTCAACAAATATATGACATGTGTGGTGGTACATGTGAGGAAGTACTTGATGTCCAATCTCCGATTCATGTGTGGATGCCTGAAGTGGGTTCCTTGGATCATGGAATTGCACGTAGCGCATCCTAGGCTCTTGAAACACCCCTTTTTCTTATTTCATAACCAACTCTTCTGTTGGTAACAGTGATCCGTGTCTGTCAACATTAATTGGTCCCTAAGGGATGTGCCTTTCTTAAATGCAATCATTGGTGGTCCACAATACTTGAAGGGTAATGTTGGATCAGTATTCACAACAGTCCAATGGTGTTTGAGGTCGTCATTGATGTTTCTTTTATCAAGAGAATATTCTGTGGTAAACAGTAATCTCTTGACATTTGCATTTTCATTAGCATCCTGTTTCTTTGTCATCTGTGCTGATAGTAAATCTGTTTGTGTTAGATTCTGCATCTCCTTACACAATTTAGCAATCTCTCTACTGGAATATCCTCTTTGTATAATATGATTACCCATGTCCTCCACCTGTGTTGTTTCTTGATGAGATCCGTGTTATTGCGAACTGTTCTCAGTAATTGAGCTTTCGGGATGTATTTTATCAGACTTCTAGGATGTGCACTTTTATTAAACAGGATGGAATTTTTATCTGTTGGTTTTGAATATAGTGTAGTTGCTAACTTATTCGTATCTTTAGAAATCATCAGATTCAAGAATTTGATTTGGTCGCCATGGTATTTAAGTTTAAATTTAACTTTACATTGAAGTGCATTTATTTCTTCAAACCATCTTTCCAATTCTTAGGCAGGTCCGTTCCATATGAAGAACTGGTCATCTATGTATCACCAATACATAGATACCTGGTTGATCCATGATCTTCATAATTTCAATTTTGAACTCCTCCGTAAAGATGTTGGCGTACGATTGGGCCATATTAGACCCCATCGCCGTACCTGAGGTCTAAAGGTAGTACTTTATTTTAAACTTAAAGTAATTCATCTGAAGGCAACATCTCACTATCTCAAACAGGAAATCAATGGGAGGACCAATGTAAGGTGTTCTGAGTAAGCGTATGTACCCTCTTTTGTGTCATGTTATAACAATAAATTGTGAAGCTGAGTCACATACATTGTGCATACTCAAACTCTGATCTATGACTTTGTCAATTCAATGTGCTTCAGAGTATCCCTTTATCTGCTCTGCCACATTCATCCCTTTCAGACTAGATCTAAAATCTAATAATGTCTAAAATTAATAATAAATGTAAACTAATTGTGTGCCATATGATGGATCAGTGGCCAACCCCCTCCCCCTCAGTCTTGTTCCAGACATTGTGTACACTTACCATGTGAGGGTGTCTTTAAATGTTGTATAAGTCAGCACAGTTGAAAGACAATGCTACAGACATGATCACATTGGTATTCTTCACTTTCAGTCTATAGATGAAGTAAATCTCCCTAAAAGAAAATAAAGTGTAAATCAAATATCTAGTAAAATAAATGCAAAAAGAAAGGGCGCCTCCTAGTG